>NW_026704950.1:0-250001 GCF_029867415.1 Vicia villosa
TGGAGGAAGTTCTTCCAATTGAAATTCAGATTCCTTCCCTAAGGATTATGAAAGAAGCCGATCTAGACGAAAACGATTGGATTCAGACCCGGTTGGACCAGATAAACTTGATTGATGAGAAGAGGCTCGCAGCTATTTGTCATGGTCAATTGTACCAAAAGCGTATGATCAAAGCCTTCAACAAGAAAGTCAAAAGTCAGGCATACCAAACCGGCGGCTTGGTTGTCAAACGCATCATCTTACCACAAGGTGATCCCAGAGGCAAGTGGACTCCCACTTATGAGGGACCATTTGTAATCAAGAAAATATTCTCCGGCGGTGCCATGTTGCTTACCACCATGGATGGCGAGGATTTCCCACACCCTGTGAATGCGGACATAGTCAAAAAATACTTCGCTTGAAAAGAAAAGCTCGCTAAGTTGAAAACCTGAAAGGGCAACTTAGGCAAAAAATGAGCGTCTCGGTGGATTGAAAACCCGAAAGGGCGGTCCAGGCAAAAATTAGAGACTAAATAATACTATCCCGGTAGGCTGAAAACCTGAAAAGGCAGCCTAGGCAAAAGTTAGGGAATAAAGCGTACAACTATGTTCTGTATAGCTGCCTATTCACCTTCAAGATTCAACACATCAAAGACACCGATCAGTCCAATTACTTTCTTCCAACAAGTGAGGGATGAGATGCTCGAAGACACATTGGCAATAGCAGAATTGAAACTTGACTGGATTGTTTTCACATAGCTATTTCGCTTTATAAATATTTTTCAAAGCTTTATGACAATTTCCTACTACTAGGATTGTTGTCTCCCTGTACTAATCCGCCTATCATGGCTCTTTTTCAAAAATCAGTGCAGCTTAGGCTCAAAATCAACATTTTCACTTTTTTTCTGTTTTGAATACGTAAACGTCCCAATGATAATTTTTAATGAACATGTGCATTTGAATATGATTGATGTTTACCAGGAAAAACAGGAACATCATTCAGGTAATGTTCCAATCATTTGGACATCATCCTGAAACCAGCATCAGAAGAAAATCCCCAAGAGAAATGCATTTCTCAGCAAATTCCTCGATAAGATTTTTCTCTCCAAACGAAGTGATTCGAGAAATCTTATCCCTCAGCAGGGCTGTTCCAGATTACTATCTCCAGAAGGTGTGGTCTCCACACCAGGACTTGGTCAAATAGTGCATCGGAGGATTATGCATCTTCCTCAGTCCCACTCAAAAGATCATCAACAATCACAATACCTTCATCTCCAGATGACTGACTAGGTGGGATTTATTTTCCCAATCATACATCATACATCATACATCATACATCATACATCATACATCATACATCATACATCATACATCATACATCATACGTCATACGCATATTCATACACAACATATAATGTTTCATGACAAACGAATACATAACATGCATATTTCTCCTTTAGTTAGAGAATCTCATGCATTACATACATCACGCCATTGCATATCACTAACTTGATTTTTCAGGCAGACGGATGTCTTCAACAAAGATGTTCTCAATCACATACAGTGTCCCCCTTGAACTCTATTCAAATAAGCAGTCCTCTCAGATATAATCAAGCCAAGGATTCATTCTGAAGAGATCTCTCCTTTCAAATCACTTATCAACTCAAAAACAAGCAACGAAGATCTAAAGCTGATACCTCAGACGGTTCCAGAACGATCTACCATCGAAGATCTAAAGCTGATACCTCAGACGGTTCCAGAACGATCTACCATCGAAGATCTAAAGCTGATACCTCAGACGGTTCCACAACGATCAACTTTCAAAATCTAAAGCAGAAAAACTTTGGACAGTTCCGTAACGATCATCCTCCTAGACTTAAAACGGTAACCTTGAACGGTTCCGAAACGGTCGACGCAGAGGTTCTCAAATCCTTCATCAAGATATAATCAATGGATTCATTCTGGTGAACAAACCATCAACACAATTGCCAAATGGCATCTGAAAGCCCATCTCAGGTAATGTTTCAATCTTCCAACCACATTTCTCAGACAACATTCAAAGACAAATTCCAACATCACTCCCGATGGAGGTAAGTGCAAATTTTCAGGGCATCTAAATTATTCAATCATCTTCCACCTTCAGATTTCAGACAATCTCTTCAGGTTTAAGAAGATTGAATAAGGGCAACTGTTATACCCCAAAATTTGCCCGCATCTTTTTTCAAGAAAACTTCAATCTAAAAATTAAGAGTTTCATATAATCTTGGATTTTCACATCCTGATTTATGAATACTTGATTTTTAGAATTTTTTCTTATACAGTATTTTGGCTTGCTGTTGAATTTATTCTTACGCAAACGCCAGTTACTGTTTATTACTTCACACACGCTATTTATTTGATATTTATTTACAGATAAATAGTACTGACACAATTGGTACAGAGTTAAATCTTTTGCAGGCGCAGAGTCCGGGATTCAGACTGTACTGGTAACAAGAGAAACAAGTTTTTGAGACCTCAAATGGATTTCATGGACCTCCATATATCTCAAAGTACCATCATACAAATTTTCAAACTTCAATTCACTCAGACGCACCGTCAGCAGCTCAAATAGTCAACAGACGACCCGTTTGACCAAAAAAGTCAACAGACAGTCAAAAATGAAATTTTTTGTCAACATCCATATTTTTTCAAAGGATTCATCATTTGATCATTGGATGATCATAATTCATCAAGGAAAGATCAAAAATCAACAAAACCCTAAGATTCAAAATTAGGGTTTTCTCCTAAAAAGTCAACTGAACTTTGACTGGTCATAACTCTCTCATCCTTCATCCAAAAAATTCAAACCAAAGCTCATTTTGAAGGAAATTCAATTATCTTTCAAATGCAATTGGTCTCATGGTCATTAGGTTCACCATTTGAAAAATATGAACCAAGACATTACAGGTCATTTTCAAAGTCAACAAAAAGACACTTTTTTCAAAAGGATACACAAGGAGCATCAAAAATCATTTTGACATGAGACCAAAGAAATTGGTTAGAGGACTCTTTGAGGTTTCCAAAAAGATCAAGATCTCCTTCATATGACAAAAATTGAGGGATTTACACCTTGTTGAAGTTGGCTAAATTTTGGGAAAATGCATAAAACCAACATTGCTCAAAAATGTATTTTTTCCAAATGGGGCCAAGTTTTCATAGTTCAAACATGTTTACCATGATATAATGGGCCTCCCACGACCAAGACAAAGCCCACACCATTTTTACTCATTTTTGGTTTAATTTATCCTATTTTAAGATTAAATGAAAATGGAAAATGGAAGGATAATGCATAGCTTAGTTTCTAAGCATGAGTCATCAAAGAATCTTTAATTTTCTACAGAAGATTGAAGTACAAGGCAAGAGAAGTGAAGAGGAGCAAGACTTGGTCAACAATTCAAAGATTTTTAATATTTAAAAATCAAGAATTCAACAAAGGCAATCAATGCTTCTTGGCTTAGTTTCTAAGCACCTCTTGGCCTATAAATGAAGCTGAATACTTCAACAACAAGACACACACGAAATTATAGCCAAGGCATAGCAAGAAAACTCACCAAAATTCTCTCAAAATTCCATAACTTTGTAATTTTCAATTTCCATATTCCAATCATTATCAATACAAACTATCACTTTCAATCATCTCCTAAGGTGGCATAGAGTAAGAATGAACTCATAATATGGTCCTATAAGAGTTATAACACGTGTATAGTACTCTTCACTTTCATACATAATTAATTTTCGTTTTCATACATTTAATCAATATCAATGTAGTCTAATCATTCTAATGAGTTCATGAGGTCCCATAGGGTAGATCTGGGCCCTAACATGTTAGCTCCCACGTGAGAATCATCCCATGCCATTAACAAGTGCTCATGCATGTTCAAACTTCAACTCCATCGAACCCATGGCTACAGCGCTCAAACAGTGAAACTAATACCATATTTGGACTCAGAGCATCCTAATTAGGGGATCTGGGTCATTTGTTACTCTTCCTAACGTTTGTTCTTGCAGGTTTGTGAAGCTACCAAAAATGGTGTTTTTTATCGTAAAAATAGAGGGGGGTTTAAAACCGCCGCTATCTATGTTAAAAAATGTAGGTGACGGAGGTTGAAGACGACCACGCGTCCAAGCGTGGTTCGTCAGTCAAAGCTGACTCTTCCCTCCGCTCGCGTGGCTCCTCATCATTGGCAGGTCAACTAGTCTTCCATCCACGCGTGCACTTGTGGGTCCCAGTTAGAAAGTTTGAATTCTCCTTGAATTCAGCGCATGTTCCCCACCATCATATCATGTTCCCTCACGATCTGAGCCCTTGGATCATCTCAACTTTTCATCCAACGCACCAGACAAGTGGTCCATACCATGGACTCATCAGCATCACACACCTGATTATTTTACTTTCTATTTTTCTATTTTTATTTTAATTTCCTTGCAAAATTAATTAAAAATAGTTTTAAAAATCCAAAAAATACACAAAAAATATTTTTAAGTTTCTAAAATAATATTTTATTTTGTGATATAAAAATATTTTATTTTTCTTCATAATTTAAATATTTTGTATAATTAATTAGATAATATGCATATATTTATCTTTTAATTATTTTCAACCAATCAAAAATCATAAAAAAATTGTTCTTTATATTAAATATTGTTTATATATCATAGGCTAATTTTGTACATATTTAGAATAATTTTCTCTTTAAGTTTTAATTATTTGTGTAATTATTTATATAATTATGTGTTAATTAACTTAATAAATTTCAAATCAATTTCAAAAATCCCAAAAAAAATTAGTTTTGTTTTAAAATTAATTAACAAGCATTTTGAACATATTTTGAACTTAATTTTTAGGTTTGAAATTTATTTTCATCTTTTTTCCTCATTTTAATTTAATTAATCATGCATTAATTATAATTAAAATCAATCATAAAAAATCCAAAAACATTTCTTTTATTTTCTTGCAATTTAAATTCCTAGATAAATGTATAGGTTGTCAAATTCATGTAAATAGCGTAGTTTACATTTCCTGCACAATCGATGTAATAGCGTAGATTTACTTTCCGCATTTTACATTTCCGCATTTTAAATTCCAGCACATATAAACTGCGTGTATGCCAAAGATAAAATTGAATCGTTAGATCACTAACTTCAAAGATAAAATATCTGAATCCAAACACAATCACACTTGCACCTCTGAGGGTAATCCCTTTCTCATTCTTTTCAAAATCAAAATCAAATTCTATTATTTCAAACGCAAAATCGAACTTTTGTTTATATCCGATGAAAGGATAGATTTTTAAAGGAAATAGGATAAAGACCTTATAACTCAGGGTAGACCTCCTAATTTGCTTGCTCAAATCAAAACAAACAAATCTCTCATATATCATTGTTTTTCAAAATAAAACTTTCAAAAAGACAATACTTTATATATATCCAAACAAGGATCATTACGAAGTTAACGTTCTTTTTTCAAAAACATCTTTTAAAAGATAAAAACACTTTGTATACATCCGCACAAGGATCATTACAAAGTCAATTTACAAAGGTATTTGGAACCACATACGAGCATTTCAAGGCAATCGAAAAGTAATTGAAAACAAGTGAGCTAAGCAAATTAAAGAGCCCATGGATAACCATGGATACAAAGGGTGCTAACACCTTCCCTTTGTATAACCTACCCCCTTACCCAGAATTTCTTAAAGGTCTTTTTTCTGTTTCTTTTATAAACCTTTCCTTAATTGGATAAAATAAAAGGTCGGTGGCGACTCTCTGATTTTCAAAAATACAATAGCAGAAACAAAAAAGAGTCAGTTCGCGTATCTCTCCACGAGAGGTATGGCAAAAAACCGAGCGTACGACATTTCTGAACGTTGATTTTGTGCATACTCTTTTAGACTTTTCCTGAAACGGAAAACGTGAATAATTAGAGTACCACATTGTCTTATACAAAATTCATATATAATGTTATCATCAAAACTAAGAATATTGATCAGAACATTTCTTGTTCTAACATTTGAGATAGAGAAAAGTTGAGTTATAGACTTAAGATGCTATTTGGAACACCCTTATATTTAGATTTAATTGTTTAATTGATTATTTGATGTTTTGATGTGATTATACGAATCAATGTGATTTATAGATGGTAATGTGTGACGTGTGATGTGTCTGGGGTAGTTGAATTAAGGTGTTGATTAGAATTATAATTTGAAATAGTCTAATTAACATTGTTAACATTTAATTAAATAAAATAAGATATATTGTGAATAAGTTAGTGAGGGCATAATTGGAAGTTAATAGTAAGGGTCCTAAGGATAACTAGGTAAAAAGAGGAAACAGAAAGAGGATTTCATTCAACCAAGAATTTGGATAAAACGTGAAAGAAGAGAGAGTTAGGGCAATAAGAGGAGAAGGAGAAATCAACCGTAGGAATTCGAAAAGGGAATCAGTTTGGCTAATAATCTATGGTAAGGGGTTATCATGAGCATTATGTTTGATTTAAGGGATTGATAATTGTATGTTTGTTTTTGGTTTGGATCTTATGATGAATTTGATGATGTTGATGAACTACCATGATGAATTGCTTGGTTTGCATGATTTATGTGATGTATGATGTTGTTGATTGTTGTATTGGTGTGTGATAATATGATTTAGATTCAAATCAACCATTGTTAAGGATTTGAATGTTTAAGGTTTGGTGATGAATCTTGGAATATAGATGAACAATTGTGTTTTTGGGTGGGTAATGATTAATACATGTTAGAACTAGGATAATAGACCTTAAATCGCCGAAAAGTATCGATTAAAACAAGTTTTTGGGCAAAAGATTGGGTTTGGTTTGATGTAGGTCACGCATGAAATTTTTGCAGAATCCCAGAGCCTGCTTAAGGTGGTGGAGCCTGCTTAGTGTGGTGGAGCCCGCTTAGCGCTCTTTGGAAAATAAAATGGGTCATATTACAGTAGGTATCGCGCTTAGCGCAGTACAGGGTGCGCTTAGTGCGGTAGTCTGGAACAAAAATTATTATTTTTGAAAAATGATTTCAGAACATGGAAGCCTATATTTTATTGTAATTTATGGGAATTTTCTGAAATTTACTATGCATGTTTGGGTAGGTTTAGAAGGCATTTTGTATGTAACTTGGCTTTGTGAATTATTGTGCCTCGGTACTTGATTTTGGTGAATGTTGTTGTGTTGGTTGATAACATGATTGATTGATGATTGTGTATGTTCGAATGATTATATGACTTTGCTGAATACATGAATTATGATGTCATTTTGACTAGCCGTGGTCATTTATTTGTGAAGTTGAGCATCGTGGATTCATAGCATAATTATAGGACGATAATTCCAGTGATGTTTTAGGACCTTTGGTCCAGTAACGACCCTTAATCCCATTGTGTGGATTGAGTGAAACTTATTGATGTGCTCCGATTTCAAGCGGGAATAAATCCTATGGTAGGGATCTTTGGAGAACGATGACTGAGTCATCTGTGATGAATTGGTACCACATGCATGAGTCCATTGTTGTTGCATTGCATTGTTGTGATTTGTATGAACTAATGATGCTTGATTAATTTTGACGTGATTGATGATTTCAAGTGATGATGTGTTGAATAGTTGATGATGTGCAGTGGTGAGTAAGTATGAATACATGATAGATATGTTATATCTGTATATATATGTGATTGATTATTCATATGCCACTACTATATCTATTTCTTATGTCTTACATAATGTTTATGAAATACTTACCCTTCCTGTTTTAATGTTGCCTCCATGTGGTAACACGCAGGTGATCAAGAGTAGCCCGTTGAAGTTTAAGGATAGTTTCATGGCATTCTTTTACCGTTGTTTAGATTGAAGGGAGTCTTGCTCTGATACGTAACATCGGGGATGGAGTCGTTATGTTTTAGAACTATTATGTTCGCTTTGATTATTTGAGTTTGAATTACATTTTTATGTTGGTGTTTTGAGTTATATCTCATGAACCATGAGGTTTAATTGATGTTTT
Source organism: Vicia villosa (assembly GCF_029867415.1). Lineage (NCBI taxonomy): Eukaryota > Viridiplantae > Streptophyta > Magnoliopsida > Fabales > Fabaceae > Vicia > Vicia villosa. The sequence continues at coordinate 8,021 of NW_026704950.1, forward strand.
ATGAAGATTATTTTAAAGATGTTTAATGTTATAGATTCTGCTATGAGATAATATGTTTGGCTTTATGATAATGAATGAGATATAGTTTTAAAAAAAATTGAGAACCCGTGTTATGGAGCAGAACTATTGTTTGTGAAGCTTTTATGACGATGTGACACCCTTGTTGGTGATTTTATTTTATGTTAATTTGTATTATATTGAGAATATTTTTTTTGGGTTAGAAGGGTGTTACACTCTTACTACATGTTTCAAATGAAGGAGTACTTTGAGACTTTAGAGCTAAAATAAGGTAGGGTCTTAAGGCTTGCGAGATTCAAGATATTGAGACAGTTTGCCACAAGATGTTACCGTAAGTTTCTTTTGCACAATGTCAAGTATGTTCCCGAATTTAAGAAACACAGGTTATCTATAATCATGTAAGATGATTTAAGCTATTGCAATGGAATTGAATTTGAAATGTTTAAGCTTTTTCAAGGTGCATTGATGATATGTTGTAATATGTTTTGAATGGATCGACAATTATTAGTAATGCAACATTGTTAGTCACAAATTTCATGATAAAATCAAACTATGACATTTGAGATTAGAGCATATTAGTGAAAGAGGTATTGAAAAATTGGTAGATACACCACTACAAATAATATATTTTATGACAACGCTTTAACCTCACCCAACAAATAATGAGGTATAATTCCTAGACGTGCCACGTTTTTTCATTTTTTTAAAAGTACCATATATTTCTTCAGAGTTAGTAGATAACCGATGGGAAAACCTATTCAGGGGACATGCTTCGAATCCCAGTAACTGTAGTTTATGTTTTTATTTCTTTAAAAATGACGTCTTTTTTTAGTTTATTTTAATTTCAAAATTAAAAGATCTTTTCCTTCCGTTTAATTAATTATTGGGTTAGATATCCATATTTAACTATAAAATCATTTGTTCACTAAATTTTACCCTAAACACAACTCATCTACAATCGCTCCAAATTCATAAGCATCATTATTTGGAATGGATTGCAAGACACAAAAATATTCAAATTTTCTTAATCAGTTAAGAAATATTTCAAGCTTCTGTGTTGTTTCTCTTCTAACACCAACCTTGAGCAAAATATTTTTCTGTTCTTTCAATCTATCTCACATAATAGTGTTCTTTTTGTTGTTGTTGTTGTTGTTGTTGTTCCACCTCTTATAAGATGATTGATATATTTTAGAATAACTTCCCAGTATTGTCAATCAAGGAAAATATTATAATAGTTGCCTTATGGGCGAGGTTTGAAAAACCCCTGTAAAAAAAAGTTTGGATTCACCCCCTAAGCATAAAAAATTAATTTCCAAGCTTAATTTAGTCACATGAGGTGTTGAACCCAAGATCCAAAGCATGCATGAAGAAGCCAATTAACACTAGGCTACTCGTTGGTTTTGTTAAATAATTTCCTATGTTAAGATATAATAGTTACTATTAATTAATTACTTATTAATTACTGTTAACTTTATTAGTCAATATATTAGTTATTAAATTATAAAATATATTAGTTAATAGCTGATATTTATATTATTAATTAATATTAATGTTATTAGTTAATAATTATTAGTTATTTATTAGTTAATAGTTAACGTTATTAGTTATTAGTTAATATTAGTTAAATTATAAAATAGTAATTAATTTTTATTTTTCTGTTAAAGTTAATTAAATTATTAAATATAAAATAAATTAATTTAGTTTTAATTTAAATTAGTTTAATTATTTTTAATATAATTAGATTAATTAAAATAGTTTTAAATTAATTAATATAGTTTTAATATAATTAATTTAGTTTTGTTTTAATTTAGATTTAATTTGGTTTATTTTTAATTACATAAAAATGTTAATATTAACTGAACCAAATAAAAATATTATATAATATTAATAATTTAACATCAATATACTGTAATAATTTAATTTTAAAAATATTAAAATTATTTTATAATTAGATGAATGGTTTATATAGATACTTTTTATATAAGATGATGTAATTTAAAAATACTGTAGCTATTATCTCATTAATATTTTCTTTATATTAAACTTTTTTTTAAATTGTAATTTAAATATTAAAGTTAATTAAATATTAACATTTTTAAATATAAACCGTATTTAATATTTTTTAAATATTTATGTTAGAATAGTTTAAATATTAACGTTAAATATATTTTTTAAATATTTTTAATAATTCAATAAATATATTGTATTAAATAGCATATATTAAACAATGAGTAGTGCTATTTAGTACGAAAAAAATTGAAGAAGAAATGCATGAATATACACATGTCATTAATTTAGTGTATAGTTTTTAATTTATTTTCATATTTAATTGGGATCATGGAGTGGTGGTGATAATGAATGGTTGAGTTTATTCTTGCCTTTCTTATTTTTACATTTTCTTAACCATAAGCATTTTCCTTAAACAAATTAAGTAGTAAATATAGAGAAAAAGAGATATGCACTGACAGTGTAAAATATTTTTACACTATCAACCAATCACAACCATATATTCAATTAAAATACAATTTTAATTTTAAAAAACCAATATGATATGGCAAATGTAAAGATTTTGATTGGTTGTATGTGTAAAGTTAGTTTACACTGTCAGTGCACTAGCTTTAAACTCGTAAATATATATGTAATATTGTAATATATATGGGATAATAGCTATATTTGTAATAAATATTTAGTAAATATGTTTTTCGGAAATTATTGTAATATATATACTTAATGCAAGACTAATAATATATTGCAAGCAATGTTGTTGTTTCATCAACAAGATCTTAAATAATTTGTTTTGCAAATAGTCATTTGTTTGAATATTACAACACACAAATAAAATGGTGAATAATATAAAATTGAAAAAGGAAACATTACATTTTAATTTCAATTTTTTACCATTCTCCACTTTTTTTGTAATAGTAATAATCTATTACCTTGATGGATTTAGAAACCGAGGAGAAAAGTCCCTATTTATTTTTAGAAACTGAAATAATAATCTATTACATCAGTAATGCAATGGAGTTATTTTTTTTAGACCAATTAAATTTCCAACTATAAAAACAAGTAATAGAAGACACTATTTTTCTAGACTTATAAATATACCCACCTCATGTTTCTTCTTTATAGATTTATTTTTGTTCAAAACTCACACAGAAACACACTCACAAGTAAAATATCTTTAAAAGTTATTCACAAGAAGCAACTAATTTAAATTTCAAATTATCCGTTCAAAGGTTGCATGTGGATAAATATCAAATTAAATCTTCTCACCAATTCTAATCTACTCACCAATTTTTTTTGTTTGTCTCTTATTATTGTTTGTATTCTACGATGAAATTTGTTTTGACATCTAAGATTACTCCATACTTTTAGAAGATAATTGTGAAGGAGGTGTATACATTAAGTTATAATATTAATGAGAAGATTATGAATTTTGTTTGAAATTTCATGTCATAGTTATTATCCTACTACTTTTTAATCTAGTTTTTTTATTTGCTAATTTATTATGAGATACTAGATTTTGATATATCTTAGTTTGCTGATTTATTACTAAGTAACGATCTAATAAATTAGATGAATAATGCTACTGATTCTATAGAAAGTTATGAGATTTTAGTTTAGTTTTGTCTGATATGTCATTATTAATTCTTTTTATTTATTTTTTATTTATATATCATCTTTGATCGATCAAAATTCCTACTCTCTTTTCAAGAGAATTTCTTTATGTACCCATACACCTTCTTAGGGACCTCTGGTGAAAACTCCATAGTACCCCTATATTTCGGATATGCATTTCCGAAGTCACTTTTTTTTATAGAAAAAAGGTGACTTTGCATATGCATCTCCGAAGTCACCTTTTTTTTTTGGAAAAAAGAGGTGACTTCGCATATGCATCTTCGAAGTCACATTTTTTTAGAAAAAAAGTGAATTCGGATGTGCATATTTGAAAATATGTCTGAGACAGAATCCATATCAACAAAGCAGTAAAGCATAGATTTATCATAAATAATCGAAATTACATAGATAGTTCAACAAAAATTTAACGTTACACAATAAACGGGTAGTTGAAGACGGCACAACAATTTGTTAACATCTTCTCCCGATCTTTGAAGTTTCGCATCCAACTCGATCGAAACCTTTGAAGAATATTGTTGATAACTTGTCCACATAACCTCTAAATCGTCGTCGTTCTTGAGCTCAAATGGGGTGAACTTTACTTTTCCTTCGGGGTCAAGTGAAGGTGAACGATACTCAAGTTTGACCATCTTCCAATTTTCTGGAAATTGCAAGAGGGAGTTCAGTGTTGGAATCAGCTCGGCAAATGGTGTGTCGTGCAAGAACCTAAATTGAAGCGACATCGAATAACCACTGCTGAAGTAGAAAAAAGCAAAGTGAGGGTATGTTTGAGTCATTTTTTATTGTGGCTTGTGATGTTGATGAGAATCTATAGAGATCATATTTATAGACTTTTTGGAGTAATATGGACCCAAGAAATCTTATCTTGATATCAGAAAATCTAGAACATCTACAACATCTCTGACAATGTTGTCGGGGTGCACCATACCTAACATGTGCATAAAACCTACATTCTGTTAAAACTGTTTTATTGTTGTAACAAACATGTTTTCAGATATGTATATCTGAAATAAGTTTGGTAGATTTCAGAAATACATATCCGAAGTGACACATATTTCTTCTACAACAAATCAGCACCAATGCAAGCAAATAGGAGATGAAATGAGGAAACTTTACCTCAAATTGTAGCTTTCTATGCTCTCTTTGTTATGATCAACCACTTGAAACTTGGTTTGGAGATGAAAAATGGATTGGAAATGATTGAGATTTTGGAGAGGGTTTTGGTTTTTTAGTAAAAGAAAATGAATGAAATAGTGATAGTGGGAAAAATGTATATGAAGGGTATTGTTAGATATGTATGTCCAAAAATACCTCTGAAATTTTAAATTTAACATTTAAATAATAAAACGTTTGAAAAAAGATCATTTGGATTATGGATATCCGAAACATCTAGAAATATGAAAAAGGTGCGTTCGGATATGTAACACCCCTTACTAACCCCGCGGCAATTTAAACAAATATTCAAAGTACATGAAATAAGGGTGCCACAATTCATAATAAATAAACATCATTCAGTCATGTCATGCATTCACTGAGGTAATCATTATAAATTAAAACGTTTCATGTTAACACAGCGGAAATTTATTCAACGGACTAAGTTTAACATCTTTAAAACTTATCCTTCAAAACATCAAAACATAACTAGAGTCATAATCATAAACTCTAAACAATCGCGTCCCCAGTGTTACAACTACCAGAGCATGACACCTGACGCTAACTAAAACACTGACTCATGAGCTAATCCTCACCGAGTCGAACAACCGCTATCCTCAATCTGAAAATGACAACATGTAAGGGTGAGTCTCATCGTAATTAACAAATGTTATAAGGTTATAAAGCAATAACACATCACAGTTGTATCATCCACCCAATTGTTTCATAAACAGACATTCAAAACAAGTCAACAACAATCAACACATCATCAACATTTACAACACTGGAATACATCCAATCATGTTATAAATTATGCATATGTATGAACTGACACTATGCATGTGGTACCAACATCATCAAATGGGAATAACCCATGACCGATCCAACATCATCAAGATACGGCCCTGCCAGTACAGATTCCACACAATGGGAATCATGCCCTTCACTGATCCAACACACCCTCATGGATATAGTATCATCAATGAACATGAATGAATGCCACATATACAACATACTTATACCACCATCATCATCATCAAAATCATCATCATCATCAAGTATGTTCATATATATTAACATCATTCAATCACAATTCTATCATCATCATATGGAAAACATACACGTATTTGCACCAATCATCATCCTCAATAAGAATAGCATACATGTATTTTCATCATTCTAAAACCAAATCAATCATCATCATATAGATTATTCTATAAGGTTCGTTTAGCTTGAAACGGCACATCAAACGGACCAACAGTTAAAAAGTTATGCATCTTTGAACTTTTAAAAATGTCTCAAAACATCAACAGCACGCGGCGCCATCTTAGTTCGCGGCGCGAACTGAGCGTCCCAAAAATCCTTGGCTCTCTGCCAAGCTGTTCGCGGCGCAACCATCTGCACGCGGCGCAAAACGAGAAAAAGTTACGCCTTCGCGGCGCCAACACGGGTACGCGGCGCGACCTGTGCGTATCACAACTTCCTGGCATTCTGCCCACCTGTTCGCGGCGCACCCTATGTACGCGGCGCGAACCGGTAATTTCAGAAACCCCAACCTGCAGAAAACAGCATTCTACACATTCCAAACTCACCCAATTCTTACCAGTACGAACCTAGGGAAATGGAATGCACAAACAACACAAAATACACCTCATAATACCCCAATTACACATCAATTAAGACCATAACAACGCGGATACCATGGATTCAAACATAGGAATCAAACATCATACAATTTGACTCAATCCCTAAACCTATCATATGACTCAATCGACCCGAATTCCTCATCTATTCAGCCCGATAATAGATGATAATCAGATAAGTCCCCCCTTACCTTAGCCAAATTCTTGATCTTTGGTCTCTCCCTCTTCAGTTCTCCTTCACGTTCTTCGTTCCCAAAACTTCTGTTCTTTCACGTTCTTTCTTTTCCCCAATCCTTTATTATTTTATGAAAAATAATAATATTAAGGTTAGTAAAAACTTTACTATATCACACCCCCTTCTTTACTATTTCCTTACAATGGCCCAAATGCCATAAACCATTATTTTCCATAAAATTCTTAATAATTATAAATATTAATTCAGTGTTCCAAATTAAATTAATATTAAAATTATACGGATGTTACAGGATATGCATATCTGAAGGGTATTTTAGGGTGTTCAGAGATGTTTTTTTTTACCCTATATCAATGCACAAAGAGATTCTCCTTTTCAATTACATTTAGGTGGATTTGTTAAAAACAAATCATAATACATAGTTTTCATTTTATTTATGATTTACTTTGATTTTTTATACTTTCTCATTGAAACTCCCTCCTTCTTATGTGAGAGCATACCTAACTATAAAAGTAACTTATGATATATTATAATTATTTATGATAAAAAAGTACATTTAATAGTCTTTTATTTTCATAATACTTTTTATAATATTTTCACGTTGTTATTTTTTATGTTTCACATTATTAGTTAAAATACATTAAAAAATTAAACTCACCGTTTTTTATGTGCCCTTAAAAACTATAGGACAACCTCCTTTGAGATTATATAAGTTTCTTTCCTCTTATCTTTTAAATATGTCCTCCAATATCACGTGCTCACATCCTTATAAAACTCCTTCTACTTTTTTTAATTTTGTTGAGAATATATGTTATTATTTTTTTTAATACATACAAACTATTAAATTAATATTATTATATTTTAAATCACTGATTTAAACTAAATTGCATATTTTTCTAATGCATATTTCTATAATATCTATTACTAAAAATTTAATAAAAGTTTCTCGCACATCATGCAGGCGTACGTCTAGTTGATAATGAAAGCATTTGTAATGGAAGTAGTGAAACTTAAAAAAGTTTGAAAAAGATCTCTGAGATGGATTGCAAGTGCAAAAAATTATATATCTAACAATTTTTTATTTATATCACAAAGTCATACAAAAGCCATTAAGAACATATTACATGCAAAAACTATTGAAATTGAAAAGCAATGGGTATATAACAAAACCAACATTGATAGTGATTATGGTGAATCGAATTCATCAAATATTTGTACTTATAGATTGAAATCAAAACAATGTAAAATATAAAATTTTGTATTTTAATAAAACAATATATATATATATATATATATATATATATATATATATATATATATATATATATATATATATATATATATATATATATATATATATATATATATATATATATGGAGGGTTATATTTACTGCAGGAGTAAGTTATTATAACTTACTCCAAATCTAGACCATTGATTCTTCTTAATCTAATGGTTAAAAATAATAAGTAATAGTTTTCTCTCTCCACATTTAATTACTTATCAAGACTTACTCCTCATCATGACCATCGATTCTTCTCAATCTAATGGTTAAAGTTAATGAGTATTATTTTTCTCTCTCCATATTTAATTATTTATTACCATTAGATTGAAAAGAATCAATGGCCATGATGAGGAGTAAGTCTTGATAACTTACTCTTGGAGTAAGTATATCCCTCCTCATATATATATATATATATATATATATATATACACACACGTAGACCCACTTATTTTTATGAAGGTCTATTTTAGCAAGCATTAACTAAAAAATGGTTAAATGCACCTTAAGATGCATGTTGCTAAAACACACCTTCATAAAAATAAGTGGGTGTATTTTAGCAAACCCCACAAGGGTTTGCTAAAATACACACATTTATTTTTAAGAAGGTTTGTTTTATCAAACTTTAACTAAAAAATGATTAAACACACCCTAAGGTGTATGTTGCTAAAATTAACCTTCATAAAATCAGATGGGTCTACATTGGCAAACCCCATCTGAAATATATATATATATATATATATATATATATATATATATATATATATCCCTTTGATTATTTTAAAACTTGAGAAGTAAAGTAGCATGCTTTAAAAAAAAGAATATGTAGTTGTTGAATCTCAAATCCAGTACAAGTTCCATTTACCCTCGGTTGCATGTAATCCGTCTCAAATTTTAGGCCATGTGTAGGTTAGCCACACTTTAATTGTGAAAAAATAATATAGGACATATTTAAGCATGATTTAACTTGGAAAATATTTTATGAGGCCCTACTTAACTATAGTTTAACCCTAACAAATTTGAAGCCCTATGCGGTAGCCAACCTTGCACGTCCCCAAAGACGGCTCTGACATGTACAAAAAGGTGAAAAGTTATGACTTACCCCGACACCCTTTGTTACGTTGACCATAAAATCGAAGTAATAACCCTTTCTAACTTAGGTAAAATAGGTCATTTGTAGTAGTGGTAGTTAAAAAATGAACAAGATAAAATTTTTTGATCATTGCATACAAGGAAAACAATATATAGCGACATTTGGGAGTGGCATACATAATTCTGGTAGACCATTTGGGTATATTCACTCAGAAGTTTTAGGCTCACAAGGTCAGCAACTCACGAGGCTGCTTTTTATTTTCTCACTATGATTGATTATTTCTCTATAATTGAATGAGATCACATTTTAAAACATAGAAGTTACACCTTTGAAAAGTTTTAGAATGACAGACTTTTGTAGGAAGTTAGATAGGAACTAAATTTAAGGTTTTAATAGGTGAGAAAGTGGTATAGTTTAACACATAGGTATAGGCATTATGGAATGGGAAAGGTGTATGTTATTAGGAGCAGAGTTACCGAAGGATTTTCAAGGTGAAGTAGTTGCTTTTGTTTTTTTTAATGATTATATGTCTATCCACCAAAATAGGATTCAAGGCTTCTATTGAAGTTTGAAGTGGAAACTAATATGCTACTCAAATTTGAAGGTTTTTGAAATTCTGGAACTTGCAATACAGATGTCAATATAGATGTCTCAATACAAAATACAATGTTAGGACAGATGTTATAACATCAATTGCTAATAGAAAACACTTTTACCAAAATAAAAACTATGCATAAATAAATTGTAGAAGGTAAAAGAACACAATCAGTTGTTAACTCAGTTTGGTGCAACATCACCTACTCTGGGGGCTAACAAGCCAAGAAGGAAATCCAATATCATAGTATTAGTTCAAATCCTAAACAGTCCCAGTTTACAACTTATCACCTAATTATTAGTTCTATGCAATTTCCAACTAGGAACCTCCTAGATATGAGAACCCCCTCTCACTTCCCGCAATCACCTCAGTGATAAAAACAGTCTCAATCCTAGTGACTGTATCAAACTAACCAAAACACAAGATATCACTTCCAATAAATCATACTTAGTTAAAAATCTTAACTAAGAACAATACTCTACTCCTTGCTTAAAAGCTCATGAGTGAGAATAATAACTTGACAAACTATCAAGTAACAATCAGTCTACCTCACTATATCAAAGTATACATGGGTGACTTACAAAGAAAAACCACGAAAACCTTAAAAGTCTTCCAAATCCTAAACCCTTATTTTGCACCCATTAGTTGTGTTATGAATGCTTGCTATTTTAGGTTTAGCAAGTCCCTTTTTATAGACTCTTGCAGTATGAGTTTCGACTCTTGAAACAAATCCAATCTTCTTCTTTTCAGTCAGATGCAAGATATTTACATAAAATAGGAACAAATCAATACAAATGAAATCCAACTTTTCTAAAAGTCTCAAAGATCCTTTTTATGAAACTAAATCAAATCTGCATTGTCCCTACAATATCTTTGATTGGCTGCGCTTGTATGAGCACTAAAATCCTCTAGAATCTCATATTTTTCATTCAAATCTTCCTGGAATTAGACTAGCAGTACTATCCAGATGTTCTAGTATAACATGTCACAATATTTGGAAGAACATCTCTCAAAACACATGACAACAGAACCTCTCATGACAAATGGTCAAGATGTTACAACATCTTGCTCAACATCAGATAAGAACCATGTTTTAGTAAAGTTTATGCCAACCATAAAACCATGGATATAACAATATCCCCTTTGGAAAATTTTGGCTAAAACAACTAAAGCACAATTATATCTTGGAGATAGGGATAAAACCACAACCAAAAAACACAAGCTACATGAAAACATGTAAACTTTGTACAAACTGCAAACGTAAGAGTATATTAGAGACGCACTACAATTAAATAGAGATACCTCTTCTTCAAAGCTCTCTAGATGTCAAATGTTCTAACATGCGGACTGACATCACATCAACACAGCTCAAAGATCTTGTACAATCAGAAAGGTCCATTACTCTCCCTGTCATACAGAACCAATTCTCCTCCTCAAAGGGAAAACCCCAATCACTAGAAAATCCAATGGTGAAAATATGAACTACCTAAGTTCACATATCAGAGGCATATGCAGCAGAAGATAATAAAAGCTTCACATTAGGATTTTCCACATCGGGTAAGACATCATGCACACAAATCCTCTAGTCTCCAGTAGCATAACACAATCAACATGCATGACAGACTATCATGCTCCCGCTAAATAGTTGCATTCAGTAAGCAACCACAATAACTACTCTCCCCTTAGCAGTACCACATTCCAATCAGCATGCTAATCAACATGTCAAGACATAGGTCATAACATCAAGACAAACAAAACACAGTAACACTTTACTCCCTCTTTTTAGCCAAAAATTGAAAAAAAAAACTATACTAAATGTAAACACAAATGGAAGCACACGCATTGCATACAAGAAATAAACACAGATTAAAGCACAAAACTTTAATGGAAACACAGAAACTTGATCACTTTCTGATGGTCCTCCATCTCTTGCCCCTATCGAAGATCCTTCTGCACTCCTTGTTGCTATCTTGTAGAGATCTTCTGATTCAGTGGAGAGACCCTTGCTGGATTAAGAACTTACTGATTCAGTGCTTATGAATTTACAGATCTCCTCCCTTAATGCTTCATCAGGCTGCACACAAGATGTTCCAACATTTTCTTTGATATTCATCTTCTCTTCAGTAATTGAATCATCAATTACTACACTTATGAGTTCCATTGTAACTCATAGAGAGTGGTTGAAGTACCTCCTCTCAAAGTGACTTTGTTATGAATATAGCATGCAATATTCATAGCTTCAGCCTAAATTTCTAATTGCAATTACTTAGCACGAAGCATGACTCTAGTTGATTCTTCTATAGCTCTAGTCTCTTGCTCAACAATTCCATTCTGTTGAGAAGAGAACTCATGACTAATAACTACAGAATCACAAACTTCAGAGAATTTTGAATCCTTTAACTCTTTTTCATGGCCACTTTTAACTTTGACAATCACACCATTCTTCCCCTCTTGAATACTTTGACACAAATCTTTGAAGACTTTAAAGGTGTCTAATTTTTCTTTAAGATATTTAATCCAATATACCCAAAAAAATCATCTATAATCACATAGACATACGTTTTTCCACCCAAGCTTTCTATCTGCAATGGCCCCATTAAGTCCATATGAAGAAGTTGCAATACTTTGGAAGTAGTTTGATGGTGCAACATTGGGTGTGACATCATGGTTTGCTTCTTAACTTCACACTCATCATAGACTTTCCCTTCTTCAATATTGAGCTCTGACATTCTTCTAATGGATCCTTTAAATATGATTTCCTTTATTCTTTTGATATGAAGGTGTCCAATTTTTTGGTGCCATAACCTCATTTTATCCTCATTGTTTGTTGAACATATGGAAGAGTAAGCAACTATTTGAGATTCCCACTAGTAACAATTGTCTTTAGACCTTATTCCCTTCATAAGAACAACATCTTTCTCGTCTTTGAATAACCATTCCGATTTGGAGAAATTGACCAACAACACTTGATCACGTAGCTGACTAAAGTAATTATATTAGCAGATATTCCTTTCACATGAAGAACATCTTCTAAATTTGGAGAACCAGCACACATCAATTTTCCTACTCCCTTGATTTCTCCTTTAAACCCATCACCAAATCTGATAGTACTTGTAGGGTGATATCTAATATCCACCAATAATTTTTGATCCCCTATTATATGTCTAAAGCATCCACTGTCATAGTACCAATCTTCTCGATTTGAATCTCTCAAGGAGGTATGAGCTATAAGGTTAACATCTCTTTCTTTACCACTTCTCTTTTTGCTAACTTGACTAGCTTAGAATGAGCTGAATATTTTTTATCTCTAAACAATTTATAATAGAAAGGCTTAATATTACCATACTCACCACAATAATGACATCTCTAACTTGAAGAATTGGAATTTGTTGGAGTTTCATTCAGTCTTCCAATATGTTGGAACTTGTGGTTGGACATGTTGATCATTATTTTCTTTTTAGTAAGAAAGAACTTTTCTACAACTCTGTTATTTTGTTTGTTAATATATGACTAATTAACTTCTGTATCTTCAGCTACTTACATTGTACCAGCCCTATTTTTCATCCTTTTCAGAGAGTTTGTAAAGTTGTTAATGTTGGAATTTATGAAAGTTACCTCACTTTGAAGATAAGAAACATTACATAGAAGCTTCTTCTTTTCATTCTCTAGTTCATCCATGATCTTTATTTGTTTTTCATTTGTCTTAAGATTTTCTTCACACTTGTCACAAGTATCCTTCCAGGATACATTTAGATCTTTGTAAATATCATTCTCATCACAAGATTCTACTCCATCTTCCAATCTTCTAAAAAGAGCCATCACCAGTTTCACAGTCTCGGTTTTAGACTCATCTTCTGACTCATCATCATCAGACCAAAATACAGTAAATCCCTTTTGATATTTCTTGAGGAAGGTGGGACATTCTAGTCTAATATGACCAATTCCTTCACATTCATAGCATTGAACACCTTTGCTTTGATTTAACTTCTCTTCAGGTCTGGTATTCTTTTGAGGATCATTATCATTCTTGACGTCAGATAAGATGTTCTTGACATTTGGTCTACCCCTAATATCCAATCTCTTCATAATTCTATTGAATTGCTTCCCAAGTAATATAATGGTATTTGATAGTCCTTCATCAGTATTCAGACTAGCTTGACCTTCTCCATCTTCAGCATGGGATACAAAAGCTATGCTCTTATTATTTTTCTCAAACTTGTCACTAATAGCCAATTCAAAAGTTTGAAGTGAGCCAACAAGTTCATTAACCCTTATAGTGCTGATGTCATGAGGTTCTTCAATGGCAGTCACCTTCATGTCAAATTTCCTTGGTAGAGACCTAAAAATTTTTCTTACAAGCTTTTCTTCTGACATTTTTTCCCAAGGCATTAGATGCATTTGCTATTTCAAGAACCATCATATGATATTCCTGGATAGTCTCATCATCATTCATCATCATAAGATATTCCTGGTTAGTCTATACATCTTCACTTTAGATGTACCTTCATGAGTTGTTCTGAGGATTTTCCAAGCATCCTTGGCTACGGTACATGTGTTGATTAACTAGAAAAAATTCTTGTCTACTCCATTGAATAAAGCATTCAAAGACTTGGAATTTCCAAGAGCTAATTTATCATCCTCATCAGACCAATCTTATTCTAGCTTCAAGAACACATTCCCCTATTTGTCCTTCACAACAGGATGCTCCCATCCTTTCAAAACACCCTTCCATGATTTACACTCCATCAATTTCATAAAAGCCATCATTCTGATCTTCCACCAGTCATAATTAGAACCATCTAACATAGATGGTCTTTTGCTGTATCCTCCTTCTTTATCCCTAGTACCAGAAAATATTCTCTATGAAGCTCACCCAATAGATAAAATTGCATGCCTGCTCTGATGCTAATTGACATTCTAGAACTTGCAATACAAATGTCAAGACAGATGTCTCAACACAAAAAACAATGTCAAGACAGATGTTATAGCATCACCAACTGACAAAAACACTTTTTACCAAAATAGAAACTATGTAGAATTAAATTGCATAAGGTAAAGGAACACAATCAGTTGTTAACCCAGTTTGGTGCAACATTAGCTACTCTGGAGGCTACCAAGCCAGGAAGGAAATCCACTAAAATAGTATTAGTTCAAAGCCTAAACGGTCCTAGTTTACAACTTATCACCGAATCACTACTTCTATGCAATTTCTCCCTCGAAACCTCCTAGATATAAGAACCCCCTCTCACTTCCCACAATCACCTTAGTGATAAAAATAGTCTCAATCCTAGTGTTTGTATCATACTTAGTTAAAAACCTTAACTAAGAACAATACTTCACTCCTTGCTTAAAAGCTCATGAGTGAGAATAATAACTTGACAAACTATCAAGTAACAATCACTCTACCTCACTATATCAAAAGATACATGGGTGACTTACAAACAAAAACCATAAAAACCTTAATAAACTCCCAAAACCTAAACCCTTATTTTGCACCCATTAGTTGTGTTGTGAATGCTTGTTATTTTAGGTTTAGCGAGTCCCTTTTTATAGACTCTTGCAGTATGGGCTTGGACTCATAAAAAAAATCCAATATTCTCCTTTTCAGTCACCTACAAAATCTTCACACAAAATAGGAACAAATTAAATCAAATCAAATCCAAGTTTCCTAATAAGTCTCTAAGATCCTTTTTGTAAAACCAAATCAAATATGCATTATCCCTAAAATATCCTTGATTGGTTGCGCCTGTATGAGCACATTCAATCCTTTAGAATCTCATACTTTTCAATCAAATATTTAAGGAAATAAACCAGTACTACTGTCAAGATGTTCTGGTATAACATGTCACAACATCTGGCAGAACATCTGTAAAAACGCATGATAACAGAACCTGTTATAACAGTTGGTCAAGATGTTACAACATCTTGCTCAACATCAGATAAGAACCATGTTTTAGAAAATTTATGCCAACCATAAAATCTTGGATCTAATAGTTTTCTTAGATTTGGTGTTCGTTTATATTAAGCCAGACAAGCTTCATTCTAGAACTATGAAATTCGACTTCGTTGGTTATCCTTAAGGTTTTGAGATAAAACTATGGACGATGGAGTATGTACAATCAATGTTCATTATAAACAACGTTGTTGCTTTTGTGGATGTTAAAGACTGAAAAACTAGGGTGGATAAAACTCTTTTTGGAGTGTTGGTACCTTTTAATGATAATAGAGATGCAGGGAAGTTAAGGCTCCCACTTTTTTGTCCTAGAGAAAGGAAACTTACAATGGATCCAAAAAATCAGTTAGCCCAAGATATAGTGGAGAAGAAGATTGTACCACCTCAAAGATATGGCTATGTTGATCTTATTCATTAATGCTTTAAATGTAGATGTAAGGTTATTGGACTCACAAGAAAATACCTTCAATGAGGCATTTGAAAGAAGAGAGAATAAGAATGGTTGAAGGTGGTGAATGAAGAAATGCATTCATTGGAGAAGAACCACACTTTGGGAACTTCTGAAACTATCCAAGAGACAAAAAAATGTTTTCCAATTTAATCTTTTAGAACAGGGAAAGAATAATGAGAATTTAGACTCTAGTGGTAAAGAAATATCTGTCACAAAGGCTTTGTGTCAAATGAAGGGGATTAATTATAATGAAATATATTTTATATGGTAAAGAAATTTTTTATATGGGTCCTTATGGCTATTATGAATCAATATAATCTAAAGTTAGAGAAAATGGTTGTCAAAATAGTTTTCTTACATTGAGGTCATGAATAGGAAATCTACATGGAGCAACTAGAGAGTTTTGTAGAGGACAATACTAAGAAGGCTTCTTTGAATTAATAATCTGTATGGACTAAAACAAAGCCTAGGAAATAGTATCATTGGATAAATTAATTTCTTGCAAAAAAAATGGTTTAATGGGAAGCAATAATGAAATTTATGTGTACACGTTGAAGTTGAACGAGAAAGTCATTCTCTACCTATTTCCATGTTGATGATATATTGATGGAGAGCTATAGAACTAAAGAGTCCAATTAAGGATACAATGAGTAGAGAATTTAATATTAACGATTTCGTTGAGGCTAAGATTATTCTAGGGATAAATATTATAAGAAACTAGGAAATGAGTGAGTTGCTATTATCTCAATCTAGTTAGATGAAGAAAAAAAATGGAGAAATTTAGAATTTGTGATGCTAAAACCACGAACACTACTTTAGGTAATCACACTAAGTTTTTTGGTGTGTAATATCCTTTAACCTATAATGAAATGAAGAATATGGAGTGTACTCCTAATTCAAGTGATGTTGCAAGCATTTTGTATGGATTGGTTTGTATTAAACCAAAATTAACATGTGCCATTAACATAGTAACACAGTTTATTTAATTAAATTTGATTAAATTCTGAAGCTTTGAAATAAATGTTGACACATGGGAATGGGTCCTCAAAAGGTTTCTTGAAGTACACAAGGAAAGTTAAAATAAAATACTCTTTAGAGGGATTTGTATATGCAAACCACATGGGAAATACAAACCTTAAAAAACTTTTTTTTTGGTTTTATGTTTACATGGTCTTGAACGATTGTTGGTTGGAAGGTAAATTAAAAATATTTTTTCACATTATCTACAACTTAACAAGAATATATATCCTTTAGATAGAATTGATCAAGAATGTGCGATGATATATTATGATAGTCAAATTACAGGCCATTTGGCTAGTCATAAGGTGTATAAAGAAATTACAAAGAACATTGCAATATTTTTTCAATTTATTAGAGTAATAATCGAATCAAAAGAGATTGTCACTTTGAAATTTGCATTGAAAGAAAATCCTACAAATGAGTTCACCAAGCCATGGTCTAGGTCAAGGTTCAAGAAATTTCTGGAATTGATCAATTTATTGAAAAATGATTCAAGGAAGGAGAGATAACCAAGGTGGTTAATAGTTAAATTGGCATCCCCAATTATTCAAATTCAATATTGATAATCATAGAGTGTGCCTTGAGAAACTCAACAAAATTCAGCATTCAGATTTTGCCTCACCTGTGAGGCACCTAGTAGGAACTATGAAGTTCTTTTTTCTTTGTTGCTTGTATATTTTGAGGACCCTATTAGGAGAATACTATTTTAGAAAAACATTCTGCTCATGTGTTTCCTCTTGGGATGGAAAGTATCCTTTAATGAAGGTCGTGTGTAAATAGACTCTTTGAGCGCCAAGAATCCTCTAGTGAAGGTCCAACATTTAATTACCCCATAGGGCGACAAGCATCCTTTAGTGAAGGTCCAACATTTTAATAACTTGTAGGGCTTGAAAGATCTTTTACTGAAGGTCCAATGTTTAATTACCCTGTAGGAGGACAAGGATCCTTTGGTGAATGTTCATCATTAAACTACCTTGTAGAACGACAAGTATCCTTCAATGAAGGTTCATGGTTTAATTACCCCGTAGGGCATCACGACTACAAACAAGCTCATTTCACCTTAGACGTGAAGGGGATATAACCTTGCTTACACAAGCAAGGTAACTAAGGGCGATATGAAAATCTACCACTTTACCCATCGATTTTTGACTAACCGAGGGAAAACATGGCATTGGTCATGGGTTTGATCCCCAACTACAAAACTGAAAAAATGTGCCACTTTTCACCTTGGTTTTTAATAATACCTAAGGGAAAATATACTGTTTTTTAATATTTTAACCTTTTTTTCAATATGCAAAACATCTAGTTTGTTAACAAATTTTGAATCTTCCTCCTCATCATCAACGATAACAACGATAACAACGACAACAACAACAACAAAATTAATAGAATATTTAAACATTAACTTTCAACAATAACAACAACAACAGGAACAACAACAACAACAACAACAACAAAAAACAAGATCAATAGAAACATTTAACATTAAATCTCAACAAGAACAACAACAACAAAATCAATAGAATCTTTAAACATTAAATCTCAACAACAACAATATTAAACATTTTACTTGACACAACAATAACAACTAACATTACTAAGTTACATACATGCTTTCCAAACTAACATTAAACATTTTTAACAAAAAATTACAAGAGAAGAGATTACATTAAAGAACCAACCTTAAAACATTTGAATTCTCTTGACGTTCATCCTAGAGAATGGTGTTGTACTTCATGCAACTACTTTCATTGTCAATTTTTTCATTACGTTAAATTTACATATCAGGATTTTGCATCCAAGATGGATCGTTGTGGCATTCACGTTCTGATTGGTTGGCGAGGGTTTCACGTGGATCACTAATTTTTCATGTGGATTGGTGATTCATTCATATCTTGACAATTGTTGCTCTATAAATTGACGACAATGATTCGTTACTTAATTAAAAGGTGTTAAATAAATAAAAGACACTATTTTTCCCCTTGGTTTCCAAAATAAGCGAGGTAATAGATCTTTAAAAAATTAAAAATTAAAAATTAGCTAAAATGCAATTGCTAGGAATCGAAGAGTGGTTTATCAAAACCTACAATTCCCATAAGTTTCCAAAATAAGCGAGGTAATAGGTCTTACAAAAATTTAAAAATTTCTAAAATTCAACTGACGGGATTCAAAGAGGGATTTATCAAAGCCTACTTTTCCCCTCGGTTGCCAAAAATAATTGAGGTAATAGGTCATAAATGTTTAAAAAGTTTGGTTCTACATCTGTATACCTTAAGTTTTGATGATAACAAAGTATATAAAGAATTTTTGTACACTAATTGTTTCATTAAGTATGCAGAATCTAAACCTGGGAAAATGACTATGGACTCTGGACAAAGCTGGACAAAGTAGACTCTGAACTCTAGACAAAGCAGATTCTGAAATCTAAACAAAGAAGACTCTGGACTCTAGACTAGGCAAACTCCAAACTCTGAGTAAAGCATACTTTAGACTCTAGACAAAGAGACTTTGGACTCTGGACAAAGAGACTATGAACTCTGGACAATCAAAGTTGAAATACAAAGAAGTTTTCATCGGGATAATCAAGACAATGCATCTAAATCATCTACCCAGATTCGCTCTGATGTCACAAGCCTCATCTTCAATAGACCTTGAAGTATAAATCTACAAGGCTCTGAACTCTGATCAAGCTTTAAATCATCTTAAATACGAAGCTAGTGATTGAGAAATCATTGATTTAAAGAATATTCATGGAGATAGTACATTCAAGTGGTAAAATCAAATGTTTCCATAATAGGAAAAATATGTTGAGAAACCTTAAAGGACTATACTACCAATAGATCTCCATGTTTTGTGGCTCAACCTTGCACCACTACTACAACTGCAAAATTTGATGAAATTTCCATTTTTACTCACTAATGGTATAATTCATCATCCTTCAATTCCATCCTCCAAAAATACTATTCATCATCTATTAAAAGAGGACAAGAAAATTTGAAGAATAACAAAGCATTGTAAAGAAATTGTGTACAATTGTGAGAAAAGAATTGCTGAAAAAATCTCTGTGTGAAACGATAAGAAACAAAGAGAAAAAGATAAGAGAGATATCATATAACACTCATTACACTTAGAGCTTTTCATTATATATTATTTTTACTTATAAATTATGAAATTCATATGTGTACCAGCTTGTTAAGAAGCAATATTGTAAACACACAATCCTTGTATTATAACACTGATTGTATTCCTTGAGGGACTATGTTTAGTCATTAGTCTTGAGAAGTCATTGATAGTTTGTCTTTGAGATTGTATTTTTAGGGGGACTAGGTTTAGTTAGTATCCTCAAGAAGACATTGACAGTGGATCTTTGAGTTTTAATTTGACTGATTAGTAGATTAAGTCCTTATTTAGATGGCGAACTCACTTTGACGGGTGGACTAGAATAACTATGTTAACAGTGAACCAGTATAAAAATCCTTGAGCATTTTTATCATTGTTGAGTTTATTTTTGGATGCGCAAAAAAAATTAAAACCCCCTTGTCTTGTGTTTCTTGAACCATCAATTGGTATCAGAGCTCCAATTTTGATTTTGACTATTTTTTGTGTCAAACACTTAACTGTGTTAGATAAAGATCCAATATTGTCTTTGTGAAACACTAGTATGGCTTCTACTAGTAACAGTGATAAATATCATTATTCTTCTAAACCTCATATCATTAATGGAGAAAAGTTTGATTATCAAAAAGATAGAATCAAAAGTCTCTTTCATGGATATGATGTAGATCTATGGGATATGGTAATGGAAGGTTACACACATCATATGGATTCGAGTGGTGCAAAGCTTGAAATAAATAAGATGGATGATCAACAAAAGAAGGATAATAAAAACCATCACAGATCCAAAACAATTTTGCTAAATGTTATTTCTTATACTGAGTATGAGAAGATTACAAATAAAGACTCTACAAATTTTATATTTGATTCTTTGAGGATGACTCATGAAGGAAATGAGGAAATGAAGCAAATCCAGACTCTGGCCTTTATTCAGATATATGAGGCATTAAAAATGGAAGAAGATGAAAATTTTGAGGACATGTTCTCAAGGTTTCTGCTGAAGCAAGCGGCAAGCAACAAAAGTTTTGGAAATATTTATCCGGAAAATTATCGTGTCCACAGAGGTTAGTGATATCGAACTACCATTCAACAATTTCCGCAGTTATGAGTTTGGATTGAATTGTTTAAAGCATAAAAACATAAAATTAAATATCAACACAAAAATAATTTATTATTTTAGAGAGAAGAGACTTATCAGGCATGCATATAATCTATTTCTCACAAACTGAAACTTATCGACCAGTTATACTCAACCTACAATACTCATGAATATCACTAAGCATCGCTCACACCCTAAGCCATTTCTAATCCAAAGTAGAGAGAATTACTATATCATCCAGGCAACAATCTCTCAGTCAACCTCAATAACACAACAAACATTCATATCATTTGTACCGACGATCTCTCAACCGACACAACTAACATAGAAGCATTAAGACTCGACACCATTAAAGATTGTTAACTCTAAATCTATCTCTAGAATCCAGAAACTAACAGATAATCATCCTAGATAAGGATTTGAGCAGTATATGTCTATAACAACCTAAACCCTGAGCACAGAGCAAAAGTCTAAGATAACAATCGACAAAGATTTGTAAAGCAACTTAAACATAATGCCGTGGGCGACAAATATAAATGAGTTCAAAGTAAAATCATATAAAAAACCCAATAAAAGAGAAATACACAAAGATGAAGAGAAATGAACCAAAAATCTCTCGGTTTGTCAGCTCCGACTGATGATCAATCCACCCTAGATGATCTGTATGTAAGCTCCAAAGTTGTTTTCTAAGCTAATCTACCTAATAAAATGAAGGTTTGATGAATTGGGACCAATATTACCCAAAACATAACCTAAAAAATGTGTTTTGACCCCTTTTAACGTGTTTATGCCCAGGCATTTTCGCCGGGCGAACTACACCAGTAAATTCTGCACTATTTCGGCCATAATTTGAGAGCCGTAACTTCGATTTGCGCCCGGTTTGAAACGTTGGAAAATTTATTAAATTTCCTATATAAAAATGACTAAATACCAAAAAAATTGATGAATTTTATCATATGTTTTTTTGAGCCTTATTCGTTGATGAATTACTCAAAATTGCGCGTTTGAAGCGGTGTCTTCGACACTTTATTGCTCATGCTCCAAATACGCATCAATACCTAAAAAATGAATAGAAAACTATCAAATGATACATAAATGAATCAAAACACGAGTATAAACAAACTAAATGTATTTATACACTAAACGGGGAATTATTCAACAGAATTTACACAAAAACACGAAAATGCCACAAAACTATATATACAAAAACACTACAAATTGGAACTTATCAAACTCTCCCCAACTAAAACTTCTTTGTCCATAAACAAGACTCAACTAACTCAACGAAACAAACTAAAAAATCCAAAAATCACAAATCATCAAGTTTTGAAAAACAGAAACAAATGTATGACTCAAATGCAAAATGATATACAGAAAGTAAATACTTACCATTAAACTATAACGATAACATAAACATGACACAAATGATAAATACAAAGAATATACCAAACATTCTAAAACAACACTAGTTCACACATGAATCACACCTAACACACAATCAACAGTAGATGGAAAATACAAAAGTGGAGTATTTTCACTCATCCAACAATCTTGCAAACAAAAGATTAAATTATGCAACCATCCAAAAATCATGTTGAAAATACAAAGGCAAGAATCTCAAGGACTTTTCAAGGTCGTAATATGCCTTGGTTAACAAACAATGGATAATTTCTAAGGCTAATTGAAACAACAACTTGCCCAAACCTAAGGGAGTGATCAACTCACAAAAGTTAAAACACAAAATTCCAATCAAACTTCTTCATAATCCCAAATTTCTCAAACCAATTACATACTTATTAACACAACATTATTCCTTAATCTTTTGTTTTTCTTTTTCAAAATTTTTCTCTTTTTTCTTTATTTTTATTTTTACTTCTTTTTCACTTTTTTTCTTTTTCTTTTCTCGTTCAATCTTATAGAAACCACAATATAAATGAGTAAAACATTTTTCTCCCTAACTTGAATACAACCATCATCATAATATGAATACTCCTTATTTTCTAAGGCAAGGCAAAAATTCAAATTATAAATCATAATTGAGGGTTCAAGAAAACAAAGAATCAACATCCATACAAATTTGAGAACGAAACACTCATAGAAAAGCATTTAGCAAAAACAACATGGACATTGACAAAAAGGCTCAAAAGGGATACTAATGATCCCACACTCACAAGGTGAATTTACTATTTGACCAAGGTAGTTGTGCTCAAAAT
This sequence comes from Vicia villosa, assembly GCF_029867415.1. Taxonomy (NCBI): domain Eukaryota; kingdom Viridiplantae; phylum Streptophyta; class Magnoliopsida; order Fabales; family Fabaceae; genus Vicia; species Vicia villosa. Next base: position 31,485 of record NW_026704950.1, read on the forward strand.
GAAACAAAAATGTCTTGATCATTTTCATGCTTTCATATAGTCAACACAAACAAAAGATTAAGCATAATAAAATCCAGTTAAAATAAGAGTTGTGGTCTCCACCGTATGTGAACAATGGAAATATACCTCACAAAAAGGTGAGAACTAAAGTGATTCACAAATGAACAAGTATACGAAAAAATGAATGACATAGAAGTTGTAAAAAGCCTAAGTATCATGAATATGCTAAAGTCTAGAAAATGATAAACACGTACATTGAACGTGTACACATACCTTAATCCTAAACCAAAAGAAATTGTGATAAACACATACCTTGATCCTAAACAAAAAGAAATTGTGATAAAACCAAAATCTCGGTATTCTCATTTTACTTATGGTCACACACGTGATACCTATTTGGCATAAAAATCATGGGTTGATAAAGCCTATGGGAATACTAACCACAAATGTCCCAAAAAGATGTGGGTACTAAAGAACGATATAGTTTATGTAGCACATATTCTTAGCAACAAAGTTGAGACACCAATTACGGTACCTGGACTCTAGATGCTCTCGACACATGACGGGAAAAAGGAATATGTTCCAAAAGCTGGAACTTAATCCCGGAGGCTCTGTAGGCTTTGGAGCAAATCAGAAGGGTAATATTATCAGTACAGGAACAACTGGTAATGATTCTTCTCCCTTTATTTCTAATGTTTTATTAGTTGAAGGACTAATGCATAACATCTTGTCCATAAGTCAATTAAGTGGCAATGGTTATGCCATTATATTCAATCAAGAGTCCTTTAAAGTTGTGAGTTAAAATGATGGCTTTTTACTCTTTAGAGGTAAGAGGAAAAATAACATTTATGTTAGTATGAGAAGAATCTCTAGGCTCAACAAGCTCAACTTAGTCAGAGGCCTTCCAAATCTGAAGTTTGCTTCTGATGCTCTTTGTGAGGCATACTAGAAAGGAAAGTTTTCAAAAACTTCTTTTAAAGATAAAAATGGTGTATCTACCTCTAGGCCTCTACAACTCTTGCATATTGATCTCTTTGGACTAATCAAAACAGCTTCAGTAAATGGCAAGAAGTATGGAACGGTAAGTATATATAACTACATCACATGTACATGGGTAAAGTTCTTAAGACACAAGGATAATTCATATTATGTATTAGCTACCTTTTGTTCTTAAGTGCGAAATGAAAAAGGCTTATCAATTATTAAAGTTAGAAGTGATCATGGTGGTGAATTTGAGAATAAATATTTTGAAAACTTTTTGAAGAATATGAAATTTTACATGATTTCTCATGTCCTAGAACTCCTCAATAGAATGAAGTTCTAGAAAGGAAAAATAATACTTTGCAAGAAAATTTCATAACCATGATCCATGAAACTAATGTTACAAAACACTTATGGGTAGAAGCAGTAAGTAATTCATATTATATTCTAAACATATAATATTTAAAAAACAACTTGTTGAAAAGTAATGAGTCTTCTAGTTCTTTAATTAATATTTTATTTTTTCTAAGTCACTCTACCAATTACCATATTGGTTAAAGAATTCTAAGTCTTCCTCATCATCTTCTTTGATGTTTTTCAATATATTTATTCTTTGATGTTTTTCAATATATTTAGTGATGCTTTTAGTTGTTGAATCTCAAATTCTAAGTTATGTGCATACTCATACTCATGTGTTTTTCAACTTCCTTTCTTCCAATAGATACCTGGATAGAGCTCAATATTATAATGTTAAGTGACTTTAGACTCTTAGCCACTATAAATACCTGGATAGAGCTCAATAGAAATATGATATCTCTCTCCATTTATTTTCTTCAAAGTGATGTGACTTTAGGACTCTCCATTCCTTTTCTCCCTATAAATTACTTAACATTATAATATTGTTGAAGGTTGCCTTAACATGATCAATAAATATAATATCTCGTCCTAAGTCATAAAAATCCTATTGATTAAACAAGTTTGGACATATATGAAAGAGGGAGAGCAACCATTCTTCTCAAAAACAAAGAAGAAGAAATATATTAATCAAACTAAAAATATTGGTTAGCTTTATAACACTTGCTCTAAAAGTGTAGTGGATCATTTAGTCTAATGACGTTCAAGTTGGACGTGCGCAACACTTGCATTCAAATAAATATAGATGATAAGGATGATTTGATTTAATTTTACTTACGTTTATTTGCTTTTTAATTTTTCTTTATTTTTTTTCTGTCTTGTTTTTCTTTTGCATGGGTAAGGTTTAATTCTTCCATTTTTGTAACTTTTTTTATAATTTAGTTTGAATTTTCAAAAAAATGCATTCCAATTAAAAAAAGAAAAACCACACACCCATTATAAAGCCTCACAAAAAGCAATCTCCTAAAGTAGAAGCAACAACCTTGTCTAGATCCAAACTAGGCGACATATCATAACATCATAGCAATGAGAAAGTGCCAAGCCATAACCAAATCTCAACCCCACTCTTCCTTTTCATGAAGGTAGAACTTAAAGGGCATCACTTTCTGTCACCTTGAAATTTTGCAATTTATTTCAAAAACGGGACCACAAAGGAAAGGCTCTAAAAGAATAGAACCCCACAAGAAAACATTCATAGACTCATATGCCCCATAGAATTCCCTACAGAAGGGTACCTTTCCATTCTGGCCCCATTCCCCTCTTCTATTACTTTCTTTCATAATGTGCCCACAAGCCCAGCAGGCTACAAATATCCCTACACCTCACCTTAAAAAGAAGTAATTTGTGCCGTACACCTAGCACCATTGCAAATTCACATTCATGGTGGGACCTTAAACAATGACAACAATTATGTTGTGTTGTAGAAAAAATAAACATTAATTGTGTTGTGTTGTGAGAAAATAATTATTGTCATGGTGGGGCCAATATCATGTGAAACTCATAGAAAGAAAGTGAAGTGTGTTATGGGTAGCGCCCACAAGATTTTGGTTCTAGTCTTGATCAAGATTTCTTGTACATGATTGCAACATGCTTTTCAAGTGTTACAACTTCTCTTCCCAATAAACTAGTGCTCGTGAACTAGAATCCACTCTCCACTATGAGTATTAAGTGTCAAAGGTAACAAAGGGGGGACAACAATAATGATCCTAAGGAATTCTTTGTACAAAACAGGACAGGTAAAGTTACTTCAGTTATTAATTTTGGTTATTGATGGTTATTATTCGGGGCAGAGAAAATACTCTCACATTTTTTTTTTTTGAGAATCGAAATTAGAGGTAGTATATATAAAATATTTACACTCCACAATTCAACGAAACACATTCTTTTATATATCATAGTCGCAATAGCGCGAATTTTAATTTTGTTGGAATAGTTATAAATACAGCTGATTAATTTCTACAACAAAAAACATGAAGTGAACTTTGTTAAAATAATTGTTTACGGGGTAAATCGAATGATGCGTAGGTATGGCTACCGTATTCAATGCGGGTACTGATGTTGATACGGAATACGACATTAAGGTACGGATGTCTTAATAAAATATATGAGTTTTTTACAAAATGTATAAGTGGAAAAACTAAATTATTAGATTCACAACAAAATATTACTATAAAAGTTTAAAAAAAAATCAAGAATAATGTTAAGATATAATAAGAAGTTGAAATACATAAATACATTATATTATATTTTAAAAAATCACAAATTTCACTCAAAATCGAATAATTAAAAAATAAAATACCATGAGTACGGTAAGTGTATCCGGTATCAATACATATTTGGTACGGCACTTCACCATACTCATATTCAGAGAGGTGTAAATGAATTTTGTTAAATATGTACAACTTCATCCTAAATTTGAATTCCACGACATAAAAGTATATTTACATTATCATTCTACAGTTTTACTACAATACCCTTTCTACAATGGACAATAGAGATTTCTTCCATGCAACAAGCTTAGATTTAACTTTGTCTATTAAAGCTTGGAAATATAATGTCTTTATTCCTTCCATGCTACAAGCAATTAGATTTAACTTTGTCTACTAAATCTTGAAAATATAATATGCCTTTGGTCTGCCCTTGAATATTGGAACACCAAGGTACATCAAAGGCAGATTTCAATAACGTCTCTAACCAATAACTTGAGAAATATGGATAATTCTTTGGTAAAACATGGCTCCAAAGAATATTGTAGATTGGTGAGGATTAACTATTTGACCAGAAATTTCAGCATATATTTGGAGGAAATGAGCCAATGTTTGAATGTTTGAGCATGTGCCTTTGAAAACACCTTTATTGTTACACTACAAGAAATACTCAGTTTTCCTGCGGATTTAACTTTAGATTTTGCAGGAAATAGATTTTCTGCGGTTTTTCCTACTAATATTGAGTCCCAGCTAAAACCTTCGTGGGTAATTATTTCGGCAGGAAGATCTTCAGGTAAATTTGCAGGAAAATAAACACAGGTAAATTTGTTGTAAATTTTGCTGGTAAGTCTGCAAGTAAATCCACAGGAATTGATATCCCCAGATAAACCCACAAATAATATATTCTAAAATTAAAAAAAATAAATCTAAATTAATATTTTCTCCCCTGGCATTAATAGATTTTTTAAGAGCATGCAGGTCATTGACAGTTATCTACTATTATTGCATAAACTAATTGCGTAACATCATTATCTAGGAAAATACTTGCATGAGCACAAACATAACAGGTGGCTATACAAACAACCAATCACAATTTTTTATTAATTAAAAAATAAAAAATATTTATTTCTCTCTCCTACTCAATCACCACCACCCCGTGAATCCAATTAAAAAAGAAATTAAATTTTAAATAAATTTAAAATTTTCTCTTTTTTTATTGGTTGTTTCTAACACTCATGATTAATGTTCGTATCCATGCAAGTTTTTCTCCATTATCTATGCCAAAAATATCCATTTGAATTTTATAGATGAATAACACTAAACAAAGATAAGTATAAGAATTTCTCCAATTTATACTTTAATAAATATGTCTCTCATAACGCGAACAAAGAACATTCAGATAACGAAACTTTCCCACACCTGGCGATGATCCCTCGAAAATAAACAACAAGTAACCAGTAGCTTTTTTGTACCTCTGCTGAATCTGAAATCAAATTTCATGAGTTTAGGCTCAGTAATTTGATGAGGCCTAGTTTACTAAGGCCTTTCTCGAATGTTGAATTCATAACAAAAAATTATACAACAGAAAACCAACCTGTGTCTTATTCCAGAATCAATTCTCCAAACCCGGATATGACTTGGAATTTCGACGAGGCCGACAATTTCTGCAGGTTACATTAACAACAAGCAGTACCATAATATTGATTCTAAAGGCAAATGTAGCTTATAATGCTACATGATAGCAAGAATTTTGATTCTAGAATGGGTAAGTTGCTGCATGAATTTTATTTTACAAGAAGGTGCCTTAACTGATATAGTTTCATGAAGCAAGACACAAGGTGTCACTAAGCTAAACAAGACAATAGAGATATGACCAACTTGTCATTTGTTTATCTCTACCAGATAATTTATTAAAACCAATGCCTATGTTGCATTCACTTGTGTCTAGTTTCAAATAGTACAGAAATCATCTCAATCTAAGTAATATAATATATATATATATATATATATATATATATATATATATATATATATATATATATATATATATATATATATATATATATATATATATATATATATATATATATATATATATATATATATATATATATATATATATATATATATATATATATATGTATATACACACCATGGCAATGTCATGCACAATTAGAACTTACATCTCTATTATCTTAATCAAAATTTAATGAAACCGAAAAACTCTAGTGCCTATTTTATGTACAATTGTGTATAGTTTCTAATAGTTCAAGTTTCATTCAAAAAATCGATAGAGATAATGATATAAAGAGGTTACCTAAAATATTCAAATGTTAATTCACAAATATAACATCAAACAATTTTCATTCATCAAATTGGAACTAATAATTTTCACACTACACGTAACTAATTCAAATCATCTCAAAGTCTATTATGTGACTATTTTTGTTTATTTCAAATGGTTCAAGTTTCACTTTCAAAGAAATTTTGTAACAAAAGTTATAAGCAAAACACTAATAGAGTGTTCTAATTACAAGTTGTAGAATTTTTATCCGAACTTTTTTCTCACTAATCTCATATAATTTATCCAGTGTCGAGTCCTATATATACATAGAAACCTTATACTATGAAGTCATTACAGAAAGAGGGGGAAAGGGATTAGTCTCCTCAGAGCTTAAAACAAGTAATATATCAATAACTTATATTCTAGGTTAGTAATATCCAGCATCGAATGAAAAAAAAAGTGATGCTTTATATTGCAAACACATCAAGACAAAAGGTTTGTTGGCATAACAAACTTTTATTAGACAAGTCAAATTCCAGAAGCCCCTTTAATTCGTTGTTTTCATCACAAATTTTAATCAAGAAAGATACTGTACTAAATATTCTTTTAACAACCTAAAAGCCATCTTTTTAAACCCAAATGACCAATTTTACAACATATAGGTTACACTTCCCAACAAAATCAAATAACTTGATATTACTGTAATTTTGGAAAAACTTAATTTTACTGTAATTTTAGAAAAACTTGATTTTACTGTATTTTCAAAAAACTCGATTTTATTGTATTTTTGGAAAAACTCAAATTTATTGTATTTTTAAAAAACAAGATTTTACTGTAATTTTGGAAAAACTCGATTTTACTGTATTTTCAAAAAACTCAAATTAACAGTATTTTTGGAAAAACTCAATCTTACAGTATTTTCAAAAACTCGATTTTACTGTATTTTCAAAAAACTCGATGTTACTGTATTTTCAATAAACTTGATTTTACTGTAATTTTGAAAAAACTTGATTTTACCGTAATTTAGGAAAATCTTGATTTTACGTTAATTTCAAAAAAAACTAGATTTTACTGTAATATTGGAAAAACTTGATTTTACGTTAATTTTGGAAAAACTCGATTTTACTATATTTTCCAAAAACTTGATTTTATTGTAATTTTGAAAAAACTTCATGATTTTACTGTAATTTTAGAAAAACTTAATTTTATTGTATTTTCAAAAAATCATATTTTACTATATTTTCATAAAAGGATTTTAATGTATTTTTAGAAAAATTTAATTTTACTGTTTTAAAAAAAAGAGTTTACTGTATTTTGAAATAACTTGATTTTTCTATAATTTTGGAAAAACTTGATTCTACTATATTTTCGAAATACCAAATTTTACTGTATTTTCAAAAATATCCGTTTTATTGTATTTTTGGAAAAAAAATCAATTTTCCTGTATTTTCAAAAAATAAGATATTACTGTATTTACAAAAAAACTCGACTTTACGGTATTTTTGGAAAAACTCAATTTTTTGGATTTTCAAAAAACAAGATTTTACTGTTTTTTAAAAAACTTGTAATTTTGGAAAAACATGATTTTACTGTTTTTTAAAAAAACTTGTAATTTTGGAAAAACTTGATTTTACTGTAATTATGGAAAATTTTGATTTTATTGTATATTCAAAATACCTAATTTTCTATATTTTTAAAAAACTTGATCTTAGGGTATTTTCAAAAATAATTGATTTTACTGTATTTTAAAAAAACTTGATTTTACTGTATTTTTAAAATACATGATTTACCGTATTTTCAGAAAACACAATTTTATCGTGTTTGGGAAAAACTATATTTTATTGTGTTTTTAGAAAAACTTGATTTTTAGAAAAAACTGTAAAATTAGGTTTTTTAAAATACAGTAAAATTGAATTTTTCTAAAATACAGAAAAGTGGAGTTTTTTAAAAATTCAATTAAACTTAGTTTTTTCAAAATACAGTAAAATCATGTTTTTTGTAAATATAGTAAAATCACGTTTTTTTGAAAAAATACAGTTAAATAAGGTTTTGTGAAAATATAGTAAAATCGGGTTTTCTAAATACAATAAAATCTAGATTTTGAAAATACATTAAAATCGGGTTTTTAAAACAAAATACTGTAAAATCAAGTTTTTTAAAAATTTAGTAAAATCAGGTCTTTTGAAAATACATTAAAATCGTTTTTCTAAATACAATAAAATCTAGTTTTCTAAAATACAGTAAAATCATTTTTCTTAATACAATAAAATTGAGGTTTTTGAAAATATAGTAAATTTGGGTTTTTAAAAAAATTACGATAAAATCAAATTTTTTGAAAACACTGTAAAAACAGGTTTTTTGAAAATTTAATAAAATTGAGTTTTTCAAAAATTAAATTGAAATCGGGTTTTTCCAACAATACTGTAAAATCGGGTTTTTCTAAAAATATAGTAAAATACAGTAATATCTTGTTTTATGAAAATACAAAAAAATTGAGTTTTTCCAAAAATACCATATTGTCGATTTTTTTTAAATACAGTAATATCTTGTTTTCTGAAAATACAGTAAAATTGAGTTTTTTTTCCAAAAATACAATAAATCGGGTTTTTTAAAATATAGTAAAATTACCGTAAAATTAAAATTTTCGAAAATAAAATCGAGTTTTTTGAAAATACAGTAAAAATTTTGTTTTTTGGAAATAAAGTAAAATTGAGTTTTTCCAAAAATTTTGATGATGATATTAAGTATATGGTATGGATTAGTGGCCAGATTAGAGAGAGAGAGAGAGAGAGAGAGAGAGAGAGAGAGAGAGAGAGAGAGAGAGAGAGAGAGAGAGAGAGAGAGAGAGAGAGAGAGAGAGAGAGAGAGAGAGAGAGAGAGAGAGAGAAATAAAGAAATGGCGCAAAATTTTAGACCAACACATGTCACTTGTATTCGCCCTGACCCCAACACCACAAAAAGAAACACAAACTTAACATGTTTCTTAACAAGTCAAGTTTTTAGAAACACGAGCTTGATTCTCTTGTCTCATATTCTCATTTGAAGTTCTTTATGAATAAATCCTTTGAATTGGCTGCATTTTGCAAAACAACAATATCGAAGAAGTGTTCAAAGTGTCTTATTGATCTAGCTTGCTTAAGCTATATGGAGGTGCAAAAGGGACACATGTTGGAGACGATGTCCCAGCATGCTGCTCGACATCAGGGCCTTGTGCATTAGGTATTAACTTTTTCATTTTGGAAGATTATTTGATCAAAGATATGATCAAATTTTATTGTTATTAAGTTAACAATATGATTATATGATTTGTTGGACAGCAGTAAAGATCAAATCAGATTTAGAGAGATTTAAATTTGAATTTGTAACAAACCAAATCATATCTTTTTTTGGATATATTCAAGGAACGAATCAAATATCATACATAATATGCATTACTTCTTAACGAAATCAAAACAAATATCCATGACCAAAAGTCCAGAAGATTTGCTAAATAAGAAGGACACAATTGACTTTAGAATTCAAGTATTTACATTGAAGATATTTAGGATGCTAGGTTTTGTGTCTTGTATTCCACACTAATGCCCTAATAGGATTAGTGTAAAAACTATATGTACACCTCTATGTTTCAGTAACTTGGCATAGAAGGTTTGTCTAGTTGAGTTATGAAATTCAACATCATTGATCTTGTTGATTGAAGTTGATTACTAGAGTTTAGTGGTTGTAATATTTTATCACGAGTTGTGTGGTAGAGAAAGATAGTGGGTGGATTCTAATATTTAGGGGGAGACTATAAATAGAAAGTCATTGGGTAGTGTTAGGAAGAGGCATTGAACAACATGAGCTTGTTGTTGCTTGTAAGTCTAAATGTAATAAGCTACTAATAGTGAATTTCCTTTCTTTAGGTTGTGGACTCAACCCTCCAGACGTAGGTGTAGTTTCACCAAACTGGGTTACCAATTCTCTATGTTATTTATCATATTTTAGCTTCATCAACTTGTACAACTCATACTATTATATTTGTGTTGGTTCTAATTTATCTTGTCGAACCTATTGACGAAGCATCGTGTTTGACATCTATGATGGTACAACTTATGAGTATTGGAAGGTTATGATGGTTAATTTTCTTAAAGCTTTGGGAACCAAAGAATAGAAATATATGATGAAAGGATGCAAACATCTAGTGGTTACCTCTAAATATGGCACAACTAGCCTAAAACCATAGGCATATTAAACCAAAGATGAAGATGATAAAGCCCTTGCAAACTCCAAGACCATGGATGATTTACTCAAATAGGTGGACAAGGAGATTCTTAAGTTAATCAACACATGTTCAGAAGCTAAAAAAGCAAGGGAGATCTTCAAGGATGCACATGAAGGCACATTTAATGCTCATATGTCAAGACTGTAACTTCAATCTACAAGGAGTGAGAATCTAAGAATGAATGAAGAAACCTCTAACAACATGATGGCTTACGCTAAAAATACATTGCTGAAGGTGAGTCAAGGGATGAGGACTTAAATAATGAAGAAATAGTTAGGAATTATAGGCTATTGATCACCAATTGGGAGGAAGCCTACATGGAAATTGAGAAATAGAAGAAAACTATAAGTGAACTTCATCAAGGGAATGAAAAGCTTACTACTACAATCACTGATCTAATAGAAGAAAATTTTGTGTTAACATGTAAGCTAGACGATATGAAAAAAATCTGTGAGTAAAGGTTATGATATATCAGAGAAAATTGTGGAAGATGGGGAGATGTCAAGTGTAAAGACGGGTATTGAATTGGTAAACAAAATCCAAGTAGAAGAAAAGAATACAAGAAATTCTGAAGTTATAGGATTTAACGACAGCCATATGAACAAAAGTGACCACATGCACTGGCATCGTCTTGGCATGTGCACCCCGACATAAGAATCACTAGAATTATTATAGAAAATGTTATCACTATGGAAAATATGGACATATACGACCTAATTGTTATAAACTATACAAATACCCTTAACCCTATAATAAGTCAAGGTCCAAAACAAAAGAGAAGAAAGGTAAAGTGAAGAAGGTGTGGAAACCAAAAGAGGCCGCCCAAAGCCTCATAGCTGTTAGGTGCCAAAATGTGTTAATATGTACTATAGTTAGTGGTACTTTTCGATTCTATTTTATCATAAATTCTTGTATTAACCCTTGTTTCTATGTAAATAATCGTATATTTAGTTAATTAAGCAAATAGTTCTTAATTAATCAATTTTTGTCTAAATTTGTAGGTTTTAACTTGTGGATCAAAGCTTGAACATTGGAAAGTTATAGAGAAGGATTTCAAGCATTTTAGAATAGAAGTTTTGGGCTTCAAGTCGTGCTTAGCACGGTCATAGCGCGGTTCCAGGTGAAAATAAGAAGTTCTGGAAGAACCGATCGCGCTAAGACCGGTAGGAGCCCGCTTAGCGTGCTTCTAAGGTAGTTTGGTCTTTTGAGAGGGCGCGCTTAGCGGGGTTGTCACGCATAGCATGGTCTGCAATATTTTGTTTCCTCTATAAATAAAGATCTTGAGATATTTTGAGAAGTTAACACTTTTTAGAGATCAAGACAGATATATTGCACTGTAGCATCGAGAAATTGAAGAATCATATCATCAATCGTCGAGAAATCACCGTTGATGCTTGATCATCTTCTCTCTTTACTTGTTTGTGAAGCTACCATGTCCATGGATAGCTAACTTTATCTTGTGTCAAGATTTGAGGTAGTTAACCTAGATATTATGTATTTATTTTGATTCTATGTATGTGAACAAGTTTATAATCAATATAGATGTTAATCTTTACTTTTATTATTGTCTTTTTGTCTTGGATCATTATTGAGAAATAAGTTCAAGTCTTGACCTAAGTTTTTCATCTATCAAAAATCAACTCTAGAGATAGTTTTGTGATTTGATAATCATTTGTGTCATACCCCAAAATTTGCCCATCATATTTTGGCTCACATAACTTTCAACTGCTCAAGACTATACAAGATTTGGGCACACTTACCTGTCTCCTAAGCAACAAGCCAAAACTAGGGTTTTGCTTCTCTCCAAGTAAAATCAACTTCTGATATTTCAAGTGGACTTCATGGCCTCTCATATGCCTCATAGTATCCTCATGCCAAGTTTCAAGCTCTGATTCATAAGATTGCTCAGTCAACAGTTCAAATGGTCAACAGTCGACTAGTTTGACCTAAAAGTCAACTATGGTCAAAGCACAGTCAAAAATCCTGATTTTTTGCCAACATCAACACTTTGAAGTAAAATTCATCATTTGATCAAGGTTTGATCATGATTCATCAAGAAAAGTTCAGAAATCAGCAAAACTCAAAGTTTCTAAATTAAGGTTTTTGACCTAAAAGTCAACTAAACTTTGACTAGCCATAACTTTGGAACATCAGAAATTTCCCAACCAAAGCCTATTTTGAAGGAAATTGAATTCTATACAACTTTTGTTAGACGATAGGGATGGTCTAGAGACGGGTGAATAGACCACCTTTTTCCGACTTCAGAAAATTCTAGCTTTTGAAACGTGACTTCCCGGGATCAACTTTATCGTCTTTGAACGATCGAGTTATCGGGGACCGGATATGTGCACTAACCAAATTTGATGAAAAACGGCGAAATATGAATTACGTTTTAACGAATTTATCAATTAATTCGAATACACACTTAATAGAGTATTACTCAAAATGAACCGTTTTACCAAAATTTGACCAAAAATTGAATGAGTAATTTTATCGAACACTTGGTGATCGATCTTCACCAACCTTTAATTTTTTGCTCAACAATGGATATTTAACAAAAACGAATATTGAAAAGATAAAAGTGAGAACGATAAAGAACACGAGTACATCTGCCCCTAATTTCAAATGAAATTAGGAAAGTTTTATTTGATTGCAAAATGTTTAACAAGGATAGAATTTACCAATCACCAACTACACACATGCAGTAAAATTGAATAAAATTCTTTCCTCCCCTTGATTCAAGTAGAAACAAGTCAATGTCAATGATCTTCACCGATCAAGACCCCGATCCTTCCTTTTCAATCCTCCGGTTGTAGCAAATTTGATGAGCAAATTTACAATCCCTCAATTCCTTATGCTCGGCTGAATTGATTCCTAAAGGGAAGCGATCATCAAAAACCTTCAAATCAAACCTTTGATGTAGAAGGAAAAACCCTAAGGTTTTATACAAGAAACACCCTCAACAATCTTCACTCGAACAAGACCTATGTCTACCGTCGAACCTTATCAACGCACGTTCCTTACATCGATCGAAAAAGATGATTATGTGTGATTTGCGATCAATAAGCGAAAGGTTGAAGATGAGAAGAAGCTTGAGTATATCTTTCATGTTTCTTGTTAATGTGCTTGAGAATGACCAATTTGATATATTTACCACACCCCTTGCATTAGCCAATTAAACACAGCAAAAAACCAGTAAAAGTAGCGATAGGTCGACCTGTCCCACTGCATAGGTCGACCTGTTGAAGTTCTGCACTTGTTTTTGGACCAAGCATGACACATGTGTCGACCTGAAGGGTCGGCGTGTGCATACCCGAGATTTCCACAAACTTCCATGCGTCGACCTGTAGGGTCGGCGTGCGCATACACGAGGTTTCCTCAAAATGCCATGCGTCGACCTGCGCTATCAATGCGCCGACGCATTCTGCTCATACACAGAATTTTCCTTAAGTCACCAGATAGGTAGACCTATGGCATATATGTGTCGACCTGTTGACTGAAATTTGACAAAAACACTCTTCTTTAATGCATCCACTTGATTCCTTTGTTTCCACATTAATTGTGTCAAGTTCACAATGTTTTGACATCATGAAAACACACATTTGCCCTCACTTACTCCCCCTTTTTGATGATGGCAAAACTTGTGAATTTTTGTCGAGTGCACTAAGCAAAACAAAATGATTGCTCCCTCTTTCTGCTTGCTCCCTCTGTCTTTGTGCATATATTTGCTGTAGTGTCTGTGCTAATCCGCTAATCGAATATATTATCCCCCTTTGACAACATCAAAAAGAGACAAGCAATATTATACATATATGGTGGGATAATATCATTCAATGTTGATCATCACCAAGCCCTTTTGCAATCATAGTCACAAAGCAATCATTCACATAAAACGATACTTAATGACAAACTAAAGAAGGCAACAATAGCATAAATAACCAAACACGCAATGAGCACATAGCTCAAAGTAATATTCTTACACAAACACATAGTACGGAAGAAAATTGTTCAGAAATAACATTAAAATAAAGAACACAAAAACACTTAAATTTTTCATAGATGATGCAAATGATTCATGCATGAGAAGAGACACTAGGCATCATTATCATCATTTCTCTCTTGATCCGGAGGTGGAGGTTGAGTAGCATGAACTTGAGGGAATGGATAGTGTTGCATGAAGGCATTTGTGAATGAGGAGAGTTGGTTGCTTTTCGCGTCAATCATACCATAAAGCGTGTTGTACCTTTGCTCTATGGCGGAGTAAGCTGTAAATTGTTCACCTTGTTCAGTGACACGGGAGGTCAAAGTAGTAAGGCGCTCATTCATCAAATTTTGATTTTCAATTTGTTGAAGGCGCATAGCCTCAAGCAAATTTGCAACATTTGAACCTTCATTTCCAGTACCCACATCTTCACCTTCATTTTCTTCACCTTCTTCAACATCCATATCATCCTCATCATCTTTATTGAGGTCCGCATTGTTTCCCTTAGAACAACTCGGTAGGTTCCTGTGGCTTGATTGTAGAAGAATCCCATCATATTCAGAGTTTTCTTGGTGAAATCTTGGTCGATTGGAATGGACATAATTGGAAGATGTTGAGTCGCAATATTTACCCTGTTAAGCACCCATTGGATGAACGAGGCATAGCAAAGTGCGGTGCCTCTACCGGATTCCTTCAACTCAAACATCCGCTTTGCGATAAAGTAAGGCCAATTCACCAGAATTCTGCTCTTGATCAGCCAAACTAGATATACCTCTTGTTGATCAACACGAGAATATCCACCTTGCTTAGGTCAGATGATTCGTGCCACAATCCACTGCAGAATTCTATCAACTATGTTCAGCAACCCAGTAGTAGCAGTCCTTGGAAACAAATTGCTTCGAACAACATGATCAGGATGGGGGCGCCTCAACATATTGTTCAAGGCAACATTGTAGTCAAATTGAGCCAACACATTTGTATCAGTTACAGTAACCGCATTATCACTTAGCGGAAACAAACCGACATGCTTCCAGGTATTGTCGGTGATGGCGTATGTAGTAGTGCCCATCTGAAAATTGAAAGAATTGCCATGGAAGGATCCTTCCATCCCATTATAGAAAATCCGAACCAAATCCACATTGTAATCATGACTTAATTCCAGAAAAGTACCTAATTTTTGAATTTCTAGCAAATCAATAACCTGTTGCAGATGAAGTCTACGCAGGGTTCCATTAAATAGCATGAATTTCTTGATAACTTTCCTCTTGCTAAAGTTTATCGAATAGGATTCAACAAGTTCATCAGTAATTAGAGAGAGAGCGTTTACCAGTTCTGGTTGTTGTTGAGAAGAGGAGTCTCCCTTGTGAGCTCTCTTTCTTGAGGACTTGTGTGAAGCCATTGATGAGTGATTGAGAGGATTTTGAGTGAGTGGGAGTTGGAGAATTTAGGGTTTGCAGGTGAGTAGGTCGACGGCCTAGAGAGAAAGATGGAGAGAATGATTTTGCCTTTATCCCCTTTTTAAATTTAACCTAATTTTGAAATTCTGCGAACGATGCGTCGACCTATGCAGGTCATGCGTCGACGCATTAGCCTTAAAATTTTAAAAATTTTCTTGTAATAGGTCGACTCATAGAAAGGATAGGTCGACCTATTGTTGGCATTTTTCAAAAATTGGTTAAATTCAATGAATGTATGCATGAGACTACCAAAATAATCATAAAACATGCATACATATGAACAAGTAGCAAGATTACCATGTTGATGCATTGTCATGAGAAGAGTCTAAGGTTGAAACGATATTACCTTTACACATGGGAGATGGAGAGATATGCCCTCACATTTATCTTGAATAATCACTTCAAACACACTTATGAGAGCATGGATAATAATAATGATAATAAATAGAGCACATGCAACTACTCATAGTTGCAACCTATTCGATATATCAAGGACACCAAGTTCCTTACGAATGTGAAAGAAAGGTTCGGTAGCTAGTGGTTTTGTAAAGATATCGGAAAGTTGATTTTTGCTATCAACATGCTCAAACACTACATCACCTTTCTCCACATGATCTCTAAGAAAATGGTGCCGAATTTCTATGTGTTTAGTGCGAGAGTGCAAGACCGGATTTTTGGTTAAATTTATAGCACTTGTGTTATCTTAAAAGATGGGAATATGATCGAGCTTGACATTGAAGTCAAGTAATTGTTGCTTGAGCCATAAGATTTGAGAACAACAATTACCGGCCGCCACATATTCCGCCTCGGTGGTTGACAAAGCAACGAAAATCTGTTTCATGCTATGCCAACTCACTAAGGATTTTGAGAAGAAGTTACATGTACCACTAGTGCTTTTCCTATCCAACTTGCACCCGGAAAAGTCGGAATCGGAATACCCAACCAAAGAACAATCACTACCTTTGGAGAACTATAAGCCATGCTTAGTTGTACCAATAAGATACCTAAGTATGCGCTTAACGGATTTTAAGTGAGACTCCTTAGGACATGATTGGTATCTTGCACACATGCAAACACTAAACATAATATCAGGACGAGAAGCGGTAAGGTAAAGTAGGGAATCGATCATGCCTCTATACCTTTTTACATCAACTGGCTTACCATATTCATCCCGATCAAGATTTACCGTGGTAGGCATAGGTGTGTCAATAGCCTTTGACTTTTCCATGTCAAAGCGTTTGATAAGCTCTTGACAATACCTAGTTTGACTCACAAATGTGCCTTCCTTTAGTTGCTTGATTTGGAGTCCAAGAAAGTAGTTTAGTTCACCCATCATGCTCATCTCAAATTCTCCCTGCATAAGCTTAGAAAACTCCTTGACAAAAGTCATGTTAGTAGACCCAAAAATAATATCATCAACATACACTTGAACCAATATAGAATGCTTTTCATGTCTTTTAATGAATAGAGTGGTATCTACCTTCCCTCTTGAGAAACCTTGATTTATCAAAAAGTTACTAAGCCGCTCGTACCAAGCTCTTGGAGCTTGCTTAAGACCGTACAAGGCACGCTTAAGTTTATAAACATAATCGGGATAATCAACATTTTCAAAGCCCGGAGGTTGAGATACATAGACCTCTTCATTAATAAACCCATTTAGAAAAGCACTCTTAACATCCATTTGATATAGTTTAAAGTTTTGTGAACATGCAAATGCAATTAACAAGCGTATTGCTTCGAGTCGGGCGACCGGAGCATAAGTCTCCTCATAATCGATCCCTTCCTCTTGGCTATACCCTTGAGCAACAAGACGAGCCTTGTTGCGAGTAATAATTCCGTTTTCGTCTAGTTTGTTCCTAAACACTTATTTAATGCCAATTACTCGATGGTCTCGCGGAGGAGGGACAAGGTCCCAAACCTCATTTCTCTTAAATTGGTTTAGCTCTTCTTGCATAGCTAAATACCAATGCTCATCGACTAATGCATCTTTGGAGTTTTTAGGCTCAATTTTAGAGACGAAAGAATAATAAAAACAAAAGTTACTTATCCTTGACCGTGTTGTTACTCCTTTTGAAATGTCTCCTAGAATGTTTTCCATCGGATGGTCCTTAGAAGATTTCCATTCAAGAGGAAGATCACTTTCGTCGTTTGGTTTGTCTTCCACTTTCTCTTTAGGTTCTTGATCCACTTCCTCTTTAATATTCTCGGGTGAGAGGAAATCTTTATCTATCTCAAGCTTAGCATCCGGATCCTTAAGTATACTCTCAGTTGAGATACCTGCACCATTTAGAACACTACCTTTTTCGACAACTTTCGGACAATACTCATCAAAAGAAACATGTACGGACTCTTCAACAATATGTAACCTTTTGTTGTATACTCTATAAGCTTTACTAGATTGAGCGTATCCTAGAAAGATACCCTCATCCGCTTTTGCATCAAATTTACCAAGATTTTCCTTTCCATTATTTAAAACAAAGCATTTACATCCAAATACGTGAAAGTGGGATATGTTTGGTTTTCTTCCTTTTAAGAGTTCATACGGTGTTTTGTTTAGAATAGGTCGTATCAAGATCCTATTTAAAACATAGCAAGCCGTATTTATGGCATCGGCCCAAAAGTATTTTGGAAGCCCATGTTCATTAATCATAGTCCTCCCAAGTTCTTCCAAAACACGGTTTTTACATTCCACCACTCCATTTTGTTGTGGGGTTCGTGGTGCGGAGAAGTTATGATTAATTCCATGATTTCCACAAAACTCTTCAAAAAGATGATTTTCAAACTCACCCCCATGATCACTTCGGATGGATACTATGTTAGTGTTCAACTTATTTTGAAATAATTTGGCAAATTTCTCAAATGCGGAAAAGGTGTCACTTTTGCTTGCTAAGAAAATCATCCAACAATACCTAGAGAAATCATCAACTATGACAAACCCATAATAGTTCTCACCTAGACTTTTTATTCTAGATGGTCCAAAAAGGTCCATATGAAGAAGTTCAAGAGGTCTCGTTGTAGATACAATGTTTTTAGATTTAAAAGAGATCCTCGTTTGCTTCCCCATTTGGCACGAATCGCATAAGTGGTCTTTGGAGAAATTAATTTTGGGTAGGCCAACTACTAGGTCTTTTGAGACGATTTTATTAAGAAAATCAAAGTTGACGTGAGCCAAATGTCTATGCCAAAGCCATGAGTCTTCACTCATAGTTGCTACACATTTGGCCTCGGTCAAAGATACCTCATTTAGGTCAAGCATGTATACATTGTTTACCCTCAGGCCTTTGAACACATCATCTTTCTTATCATCGTTTCTAATTGTGCAACTTTCTTTTGAAAACGATACCGAGTATCCTTTGTCGCACAATTGACTGATGCTAATAAGATTGTGTTTAAGGCCCTCAACTAGAAGGACGTCAGAGATAGTAGTAGAAGAGGGATTACCTACACTACCTTTACCGAGTATTGCACCCTTGTTGTTATCACCATAGGTCACAAATCCTTTCTTCTTAGCCACAAAGTCATAGAATAAAGATAAGTCACCCGTCATATGTCTTGAGCATCCGCTATCTAGAAACCATTTTTTCTCGGATGGCTCAAGACATTCCACCTACATATTTAAACAAGGGAAATAGGTACCCAATTTTCATTGGGTCCTTGTGTGTGAGTGAAACAAAGGTTGCTCTTGGGAGTCCATTTAAAAATGCCTTTGGGAACCAAAAATCTCCTAAAGCGACATTTTTTAATGGTATGACCCCTTTTGCAACAATATAGACATCTTGAGTTTGAATGGTCATTACATTTGCTAGATTGATCTTTTATCACATAAGTGTATCGTTGATACGGATTTATCATACTATTTTTGAAATGTGCTCGATCAATAGCATATGTAATTTTTGGTTGTGAAGCCTTGTCTAATTTGGCTTTGATAGTTTAATTTCTTTTTGCCAAATGTGACAAGTTTCACATCCTCCCCATCTAAACCAAGGACTTTTGTTAACTTCGCTTGTGTCTTTGATACTTTTAATCATAGATTCCTTGAGAGTTTCTAATTCCTTTTCGGAATCGGAAACTTTCTTCTCAAGGTATTTGAAAATCCTTTTATTTGAAGCTAAGCGTTAAAAGGCTTCCTTAGCTTCATGATGTAAAGTATCAAAGGCATGCTTTAATTCAAAATAAGACATAGCATCAACATTATTATATTTCTCATGACTTACAATCTTTTTCTTATTTTGACGTGCCATGAGACATAGATTGACGATTTCCTCTTCATCACTCGAGCTTTCTTTGCTAGATGAGTCACTATCACTTTACCAAGCAACATAGGCTCTTCTTCTTTTTGTTTGCTTCTTTTGAGGTTTGCTCTTTGCCTTATCTTTCTTAAGCGAAGGCCAATCCGGCTTGTAGTGACCCGGTTTACCACAATTGTAACAAGATCCTCTAGGTTTTGTCTTCTTATTCTCATCTTGCTTGTTAGGCTTTGATTGACGTCTATAGTCGACTAGATTGTTGTCTGAGTGTTTGATTTCATTCTTTTGAAGATACTTATTATACCTTCTTACGAACAACCCCATATCTTCATCCGGACTATCATCCTCGTCACTAGATTCACTATCACACGTATCTTTGGTGGATGACTTTGAACTTGAAGCCTTTAGAGCAATAGACTTCTTTTCGGTGTCCTTTGACTTCTCTTTCTTTTCTTTCTTTTCGTGCTTGTTTAGGTTCATGAGATCTTGCTCATGTTCTTCAAGCTTTCCAAATAGAGCCGTGAGATCCAATGTAGAGAGATCGTTGGCTTCTTTGATTGCCGTGACCTTAGGTTGCCATTCCCTACTAAGACATCTCAAAACATTATTAGTAGCTACGGCATTGGGAGTAATGTGTCCCAAAGTGTGTAAACGATTGATAATGTGAGAAAATCTCTTTTGCATTTCCGCAATGATTTCACCTTGCTTCATGTGAAAGAGATCAAACTCTTGCGTCAAAGTATTGATTCTAGTTAGCTTAACATCATTAGTTCCTTCATGGGCGACTTGTAATGCATCCCACATTGCCTTAGCCGTTTGACAATGCGATACACTAAAGTACTCATCAACCCCTAAGGAAGCTATAATCATGTTTCTAGCTTTCCAATCATACGCGTAATTCTTTTCATCTTTTTCATCCCATTGTGCTTGAGGTTTAGGTCTGGTAACGCCTGCATCGTTGGTCATGGTGATAGCCATAGGACCATTGACGATGACATCCCAGATTTTTCTATCAACGGAGTTGATATGAATGCACATACAGTCTTTCCAATGACTATAGTTGTCTCCGGTGAAAACTGGCGCTTTATTATACACCCCTTTTTCACCGTTCTCCATTTTCTAAAAAGTTATATACCAAGCACTAGATGAACCGGCGCTCGTGATACCAATTGTTAGACGATAGGGATGGTCTAAAGGGGGTTGAATAAACCACCTTTTTCTGACTTAAGAAAACTCTAGCTTTTGAAACGTGACTTCCCGGGATCAACTTTATCGTCTTTGAACGATCGAGTTATCGGGGACCGGATATTTGCACTAACTAAATTTGATGAAAAACGGCGAAATATGAATTACTTTTTAACGAATTTATCAATTAATTCGAATACACACTTAATAGAGTATTACTCACAATGAACCGTTTTACCAAAATTTGACCAAAAATTGAATGAGTAATTTTATCAAACACTTGGTGATCGATCTTCACCAACCTTTAATTTTTTGCTCAACAATGGATATTTAACAAAAACGAATATTGAAAAGATAAAAGTGAGAACGATAAAGAACACGAGATTTGTTAAGGCAGTTCCTCTATCGTCCTCGAAGGAGTACGTCTGCCCCTAAGTTCAAATGAAATTAGGAAAGTTTTATTTGATTGCAAAATATTTAACAAGGATAGAATTTACCAATCACCAACTACACACATGCAGTAAAATTGAATACAATTCTTTCCTCCCCTTGATTCAAGTAGAAACAAGTTAATTTCAATGATCTTCACCGATCAAGACCCCGATCCTTCCTTTTCAATCCTCCAGTTGTAGCAAATTTGATGAGCGAATTTACAATCCCTCAATTCCTTATGCTCGACTGAATTGATTCCTAAAGCAAAGCGATCCTCAAAAAACTTCAAATCAAACCTTTGATGTAGAAGGAAAAACCCTAAGGTTTTATACAAGAAACACCCTCAACAATCTTCACTCGAACAAGACCTATGTCTACTGTCGAACCTTATCAACGCACGTTCCTTACTTCGATCGAAAAAGATGATTATGTGTGATTTTCGATCAATAAGCGAAAGGTTGAAGATGAGAAGAAGCTTGAGTATATCTTTCATGTTTCTTGTTAATGTGCTTGAGAATGACCAATTTGATATATTTACCACACCCATTGCATTAGCCAATTAAACACAGCAAAAAACCAGTAAAAGTAGCGATAGGTCGACCTGCCCCACTGCATAGGTCGACCTGTTGAAGTTTTGCACTTGTTTTTGGACCAAGCATGACACATGCGTCGACCTGAAGGGTCGGCGTGCGCATACCCGAGATTTCCACAAACTTCCATGCGTCGACCTGTAGGGTCGGCGTGCGCATACACAAGGTTTCCTCAAAATGCCATGCGTCGATGTATTCTGCTCATACACAGAATTTTCCTTAAGTCACCAGATAGGTCGACCTATGACATATATGTGTCGACCTGTTGACTGAAATCTGACAAAAACACTCTTCTTTAATGCATCCACTTGATTCCTTTGTTTCCACATCAATTGTGTCAAGTTCACAATGTTTTGACATCATGAAAACACACATTTGCCCTCACAAATTTGTCTCTCTAAATCCAAGGCCAAAATTTCTTAATTTGAGAGATATGAGCCAAAACATTACAGTTCCCTCTAGAAGCTCGCAAAAAGTTATTTTTTGTCAGGAGCCATATCTTCAAGCTAAAATCCTCAAATGCAAAAAAGGTTTCAAAGTGGTTCATAGAGGACATCTTGGGCTTTCCAAAAAGTCATAGATGATCTCCATATGATAAATATTGAATGAGTTATGGATTTCACAAGTTGGTCGATTTTGAGGAAAATGCACCTAATACAAAGTGGCCAATGTTGGATTTTTGAACTAATGGGCCAAAGTTTGAGTTTCTAAACATGTCCATGGTATAATTAGAGGCCCACCACGCCATTATTTCATTATTATCATTTTTATTTATTTTATTTTGAATTATATTCATTATAATTCAAAGTTTAATGAAAGAAATAGTGGAAATCATAAAGGATTTGATATTGGTTTATTTTTCAATCAATATGGAGCATATTATTCAGAGAAATCAAAGGAATTTTGTTGGTTTGGAAGCTTGCAAGATATGTTCCAAAATAGAAATTTTAGGGCAAATCTTCAATCAAAGATTCAAACCTTCAAACATTGATTTTGTTCCAAATTTGTTAACCTAGTTTCTCCTCTATATATACCAATTCGTTCATACTATTAGGACACAAAAAAAGGAGCCTCCAAGAAAACCCCAAGAAACGTGAAAATTTTCCAAGAAAAGTGAGGGTCTCGTATTCATTCATACAGCCATTATCAAAGCCAAATTTTCGTTCCATCCGTCTCCAGAGGCATCAAAAGGTAGTATTGAGTCATAAACTAAGCCTGGTAACGTGTAGAACGAATGTCCCCTGTTCATCACTTTCATTCATATTTCAATTTCCGTATCTTGCTTATCTTTGTGTTTTAATCTCCACTAACGATTTATTTGAGCTTCTGGTACATCTTAGGGAAGGTTCGGATCATTAGTTCGGAGTTCTAACGTATAGAACTCGATGCACCATTGTTAGGGCTTACAAGAACCAATCTTTCGTTCTTGACTGTTTAGGCCGTTTCAATTCCAAACGAATACACCGTGGTGTTCGTCATGACATATTTAAGGGATCTAGGCGCTTTGTTTTTTTGTTTGTGACTGTTTTTGCAGGTTTTTTAAATCACCAGGATTTGCTACAAAGACATGAACAGGTTTATAGCAAAAATCGAAGCTAAATCATAGTAAATTTTAGGAGAGAGACGATGAATAATGGGGAAAGATTTTGGACTGCGTGCGTGGCTGCTGGGTGGATCTCCATTGGACAGTCAAACGGTTTCCTTTTCTCTCTCCACTCGCGATAGGCTGTATGCACAACAGCGGGTCCCACTTTGATTCGTTCATTGACTTTTTCTAATTTGATTGCTTTATTTATTTATTTATTAATTGGCAATTGATTTATGAATGAGAAACATGGCGTGGTTGGCAAAGGAGAAGGGGCTACAACCTGTGAAACGTGGGTTTGAATCCTGCCCCCGTTCTTTATTTTTAACATTTAATTGATCTCAATTGTTCTCAGATCCAGTGCATACGGTCCCACGCACCCCACGATGCGCCTTCGCTCCTCAGTCCTCAGATCTCCTTGAAGCTTGATCAAGCGCCTTTGAAAGTGTAGCTCCACCATAGACCTTCCAGGAAGCACCTCATTGGATCGCGCCCATCTCTTATTTGGTTTTTTTCTTTTCTTTCGTTTGTTGTTTGTCTCTTTTGCTTTTTTTGTTGTTGTTGTTTTTTTATTAACCATTAATTGGATAATTAAAACTAAACAAACTCAATTAACCATTAGTTAGGATTAGACTATAGTAATTAAAATTAATAATAGTTTAGTTATTTTTAGGGTTTCTTATTTAATTAATATTTATACTTAGATTAATTAGGATAAATAATTTAATTAGTTAATTTAGGTTTAATTTTTGTTAATTAATTAATTAATTAGGGTTTAGGGTTATTTTTAATTTTATCAAGGTTAGTTTTAATTAATTAGGTTTCTAACCAATAATTAATTTAGTTGTAGGTTTAGAATTTAAACTTCAAAAATCATAGATAACCATAGAAAACCTTTAGGTAGGTGTTGCCCATTAACTGTAGGCTAGGATTTTTTACCCTTAGGTTTTAGCCACTAAGTTAACCTTTAAGGTTTAGGTTTACCTCTTTTGTCTTTAAACATTGAATTTCTTTGGTGCGCGATTTCTTTTCTCATCTCAAAACTCTAGTGATTGTCGAATGCTTGTTTAATTTATGCCTTTTTATTTAATTATGCCATTTTTTAAAATTATTTAATTTCTATTTATTTTCTGTCATTTAAAATTCTAGAAGGTGTATAGGTTGCTCATTCGTTTTTCAATGTAATAGTAATTAGGACCTTTATTTCCTGCCTTTATTTTTCGTACATCATTACTGTTTATTTTTCCATTTATTAAAATGCGTGGTTAGTAATATTGGGAGTGATAAGCTTGCAAATTGAACGTAGCTCACTAATTTAAGATAAATATCTGAATATAATCACGTGATTGCTACACACACACACACACCTTTAAGGTAATCTCTCTTATTGCTGCCTTCGATTTATAAAATAGTCAAGTCCCTCGAGAGTAGGTGTCATACTCCAAAATTTGCCCATCTCACTTCTCCTTTCAAGCTCATACCAAAGTTCAAGACTCAAAGGCATACTCTCCTAAGCAATGACCTCCTGGACTAGGGTTTTGATTTCTCTGAAGAAAATGAATGAATCAAGATCTCCAATGGACTTCATATGACTTCTTATGTTTCAAACTATCTCCATGACAAAATTCAGGTTTCAATTCCAAGGATTGACCACTCAATTGCTTAGAAAGTCAACAGTCGACTAGTTTGACCTAAAAGTCAACTGTGGTCAAATACAGTCAAAACTCCTGATTTTTTGTCAACAATCTTATTTTGAAGTATCATTCATCATTTGATCAAGGATTGATCATGATTCATCAAAGAAAATATCAGAAATCAACAAATTCAAAAGTTTCTAAATTAGGGTTTTCGTAGGAGAAAGTCATCTGAACTTTGACCAGCCATATCTCTCTATTAATTTCTCATAAATTCCTCAACCAAAGTTCATTCTCAAGGAAATTTGATTCTCTACAACTTTGATGTTGGGCCCAAGGTCAAGAAATGCTTCCGCATAAGAGATATGAGCCAATACATTACAGGTCCTTCTAGAAGATCGCAACAAGCTGTTTTTTGTCAGGAGCCATATCATCAAGATAAAATCTCCAAATGAAAATTATGTACCAAAGTGGCTTGTAGAGAACATCTTGGGCTTTCCAAAAAGTCATAGAACACTTCCATACCTTAAAAATTGAGCAAGTTATGATTGGTAGAAGTTGGGCAAAAATTGGAAAATACATGAAACCTTAAATGAGCAAGTTCAAGTTTTTGAGTATTGGGCCTTTGTTTTTAGACTTCCCACGTGACTTTAAGGTTAAAAGAGGCCCATAGGTCATATATTATTTATTTTATAATTTTATTTCATTTATATTTGTTTTTATTCATTGCTAGGGCACAAACGAAAACGTCTTTCGTTTTCATACCTACGTGAGCTTTAAGGAAAAACAGAGGCCATATTCATGTTCAGGGGAGATTTTTAAGTCGACCTGGATCTTTCTTTTGTTTGTTCGGATTGATTTTTGCAGGTTGCATGAGTGCAGAATAATTCGAAGTAGAAATCGCAAGAAAATCCGCAGGTATTGCGAAGAAGAAGATGAACAGTATCTGGGCAACACGCGTGGAGGCTTCGTGCAATATCATTGGCTGGTCCACTCCCTTGACCTCTCTCCTCACACGTGTAGGAATGGCATTGGACGGTCAACATCAATGCACTCTCTCTCTCTCTCTCTCTCTGCGTATTGGTCACGGGTGAAAGCCGTGGGGCCCCTATGACTTGGTTTGTTTGGATTTTAGGGTTTTGTTAATTCTCTATATTTATTAATCTAAAACTATTTTCTTAACAAATAACTATTGGAGCATGGTTGGTGAAAGATGTGTTGTGTGATTCTCAAAACCTGGGTTCGATACCCAGGTGAAGCGTTTTAATTCCTTTCTTTTATTTCCTAGCTTTCTATAGATCCCACACATCCACGCGCAGGCACATACCATGGACCCTCAGGTGTCCACCACTGGATACATAGAAGGCTTAATCCAACGCTCAGGAAGCACGCGCCCATAGTGTACCTCCAAGGACTGTACCGCACCAGATTCCAACACCTACCAGGTTTTTCTTATATTTTAGTTTTATATAATCCTTTTCTTTTCTTTTCTTTAAAATTAAATCAACCAATATAATTTCTTTTTTACATAATTTTTTAATACAAAACTTTTTCTAACTGGTTTTTTTTTGATAAAATCATCAAAGTTTTTTTTTATTATTCAATAAAATTAGTATTAATTTTTGGTTAATAATTTGGTAAAATTAATTAATAAAATTAGTGTTGGGTTATTAGTTTTCGTAATAATTTTAATTAATCAATAATTTAGGCGAGATAATTTTGTTTAAATAATTTTTTATTTCTTTTTTTATTTACTAACCCTGATTTTATAGTCTAATCCTATTTTAATTTTGTCTGTAATGTGTGGTTTCTATTGGTTATTAATGCGCGAATTTCTCTCCTCATCCCATACTCTATGATTGGCGCTTGGTTGCTTATTTAATTCTTGCTATTGACTTAATTATTTAAATTCTGTTAGTTAATTTCCGTCTTTACTTAATTTTTTACCTTTTATTTAATTATGCTATTTATCTATTTTCCGTCATTTAAATTCTAGAAGTTGTATAGGTCGCTCATTCGATTTTGATGTAATAGTAATTAGGGCTTTACTTTCCGCATTTTACTTTCCGCACCCATAAACTGTTTTAAATTTTTGTATACTATTTACTGCGTGGTTAGTAATTAGGGAGTGCAACCATGAATTGGATCTAGAATGAGTAATTTTACAAGATAAAAATAATCGAATTAAATCACGTGATTGCTACACACACCCACCTTTGGGGTAACCACTCTTATGCTGCCTTTCGATCAAAAATAGTCAAGTCCCTCGGATATAGGGATACCTTAGCTTGCTGCCTTCGATTCAAAATTACCATGTCCCTCAAATGAAAGATCATATTCCCTTCGAGTTGCTTACGATAAATGTGATCTCGTCCCTCAATTAAATGGTGATAGTCCCTTCGAATGCTAAGGTATCCTTATTGTTGCCTTAATGACTATTGTGTCCTTCCCCGAGACTACCTGCCCTCTTTATGGTAGGGACAGTCTTGTGGCGAACGACTATTCTCAATGATCCTTCGATGACCCGCACATCCAATTGAAAGACTTCCTGCCCTCTCATGGTATGGATAGACCCTTTCGCCCGAAAGACTTAAAGAACAAGAAAGACAATCTTAGGGTAGGTGTTCTTAAATGCTTACTCACACATTTAAACTTTCAAAATGCTTTCACACATTCTTTTCAAATCATATCAAAAGGCTACGCTTATTTACAAGCTAAAGTCCTTATTCAAACTTTTTTCCACACTTCAAACATTTTTCAAAACAATTCAAAGTGAGCTAAGCAATTAAGAGCCCATGGATAACCATGGATACAAAGGGTGCTTAAACTTTCCCTTTGTATAACCTACCCCCCGAACTTAAAATCTTTCAAAGGTCTTTCCTGTTCTTTTTGCCTTTCCAATTGGATAAAATAAAAGTCGGTGGCGACTCTTGCTATCCGCTGTTAGAACAAGATTTGTTCGGATCAATATTCTTAGTTTTGATGATAACAATGCATATGAATTTTGTATGAGATAATGTGGTACTCTAATACTATGCAATTTCCATTTCAGGAATTATATAAAGAGTATGCACAAAATCAGCGCAAGAAGCACTGACTCAGAAGGTTCAGCATGCAACATCAGAACATGGTCTGGCAAGACATTAGAAGATGGTCAAGCAGAATCAGAACATGATCTATGGAAGCATCAGAAGAACTTGAGATCAGAAGCAGAAGCACTGAAGTTCTCATGGTATCACGCTCAGAAGCACTTCAAGGTCAGAAGACAAGAAGATGCTCTGCACCAAGCTCTTTGACTCTGATGATATTCAAACATTGTTTACACAAACATCAGATCAGAAGCAAGTACTAGCTGGCAGGCTACGCTGACTAACAAAAGGAACGTTGAAAGCTATTAAAGGCAACGTCAATAGACACAGCGAAAGCAAGGCTCGAGGTAGTTGACAAAAGAGTGAAACATTAAATGCAATGCTGTACGGAATACGCAAAGCATTAAATGCTCCCAACGGTCATCTTCTCAAACGCCTATAAATATGAAGTTCTGATGAGAAGCTATGTTACGAATTACGAATTCTGAATACAAGACTTTATGCAAAAACGCTGAAACGCTGTTCAAATCAAAATCTCTCAAACTTCATCTTCAACCTCACTACATTGCTGTTGTAATATATTAGTGAGATTAAGCTTAAACTTAAGAGAAAATCACAGTTGTGATAATAGCTTTATTAGAAGCATTGTAACTCTTAAAAGAATTTGTTTACATTAAGTTGTAAGAACTAGAGTGATCAGGTTGTTGATCAGTATACTCTAAAAAGTCTTAGAGGGTATCTAAGCAGATTGTTCCTAGAGTGATCAGGTTGTGATCAGTATACTCTAGAAGACTTAGAAGTTGTCTAAGTGGAAAACCATTGTAATCTTGTGTGATTAGTGGATTAAATCCTCAGGTGAGGTAAATCACTCCAAGGGGGTGGACTGGAGTAGTTTAGTTAGCAACGAACCAGGATAAAAATCATTGTGCAAATTGTTTTTATCTTACAAGTTTTAAAGCTACACTTATTCAAACCCCCCCTTTCTAAGTGTTTTTCTATCCTTCAATTGGCATCAGAGCGCCGGTTCTAAGGTGCAAGCACTTAACCGTGTTTAGAAAAGATTCAGGAAGAGAAAAACGCATCAGTACAAGATGGCTGGTGAAGATCCATCACATACATCTACATCTGGCTCAGCTGAGCAATACAATTGAAATGGTAACAATGGTTATACTAGACCACCAGTATTTGATGGTGAAAACTTTGAATACTGGAAAGATAAACTTGAAAGTTACTTCCTTGGTCTAGATGGTGACTTATGGGATCTTCTGATGGATGGTTACAAACATCCGGTGAAAGCTACTGGCGTAAGGCTTACAAGACAAGAAATGAATGATGATCAAAAGAAGCTTTTCAAAAATCATCATAAATGTAGGACTGTTTTGCTGAATGCTATCTCTCATGCTGAGTATGAGAAGATATCTAACAGGGAAACTGCCTATGATATATATGAGTCATTGAAAATGACCCATGAAGGAAATGCTCAAGTCAAGGAGACCAAAGCTCTTACCCTAATCCAGAAATATGAAGCCTTCAAGATGGAGGATGATGAAAATATTGAGAAGATGTTCTCAAGATTTCAAACGCTAACTGCTGGATTAAGAGTTCTGGACAAAGGCTACACCAAGGCTGATCATGTAAAGAAGATCATCAGAAGCTTGCCCAGAAGATGGGGTCCAATGGTGACTGCATTCAAGATAGCTAAGAATCTGAATGAAGTCTCTTTGGAAGAGCTAATCAGTGCCTTAAGAAGCCATGAGATAGAGCTGGATGCAAATGAACCTCAGAAGAAAGATAAGTCTATTACATTAAAATCCAATTATAAAAAATGCACTAGCGCTTTTCAGGCTGAAGAAGTAGATTCTGAAGAATCAGAATCAGAAGAAGAAGATGAACTGTCCATGATCTCCAGAAGGGTAAACCATCTCTGGAAGAGCAAGCAAATGAAGTTCAAGAGCTTCAGAAGTTCAAAGAAGCCTGAAAGAGGAGAATCTTCTGGAGGCAGAAGATCTGACAAGAAGAAGGTCATCTGCTATGAGTGCAATGAGCCTGGACACTTCAAGAATGAATGTCCAAAACTTCAGAAGGAGAATCCCAAGAAGAAGTTTCATAAGAAGAAAGGTCTTATGGCAACATGGGATGATTCAGAATCAGACTCTGAAGGTGAGCAGGCAAACCTTGCACTAATGGCCACAGTGGATGATGGATCAGAATCAACATCAGAATCAGATTCTGAAGAGATATCCTTAGCAGCAAAGAAGACAAAGCACAAAATGTCATGGTACCTGGACTCTGGGTGCTCGCGACACATGACGGGAAGAAGGTCTATGTTCCAAGACCTGGTGCTTAAATCTGGTGGAGAAGTCAAATTTGGAGGAGATCAGAAGGGAAAGATTATTGGCTATAGAACCATAAGTATTGGTAACTCTCCTTCCATAATTAATGTACTTCTTGTAGAAGGATTAGCGCATAAGTTATTGTCCATAAGTCAATTAAGTGACAATGGTTATGATATAATCTTCAATCAAAAGTCTTGCAAGGCTGTAAGTCAGAAGGATGGCTCAATCCTATTTACAGGCAAGAGAAAGAACAACATTTATAAGATTGATCTTTCAGATCTTGGGAGGCAGAAGGTGACTTGCCTTATGTCTGTTTCTGAAGAGCAATGGGTCTGGCACAGAAGATTAGGACATGCTAGTTTGAGAAAGATTTCTCAGATTAACAAACTAAATCTGGTCAGAGGACTCCCAAATCTGAAATACAAATCAGATGCTCTTTGTGAAGCATGTCAGAAATGCAAGTTCTCCAAACCTGCATTCAAGTCTAAGAATGTTGTCTCTTCCTCAAGGCCATAAGAACTTCTGCATATTGATCTGTTTGGACCAGTCAAAACAGCATCTGTCAGAGGGAAGAAATATGGATTAGTCATCGTAGATGATTATAGCCGCTGGACATGGGTAAAGTTCTTAAAACACAAGGATGAGTCTCATTCAGTGTTCTTTGAATTCTGCACTCAGATTCGATCTGAGAAGGAGTGCAAAATCATAAAGGTCAGAAGTGATCATGGTGGTGAATTTGAGAACAGATTCTTTGAGGAGTTCTTCAAAGAAAATGGTATTGCCCATGATTTCTCTTGTCCTAGAACTCCACAGCAAAATGGAGTTGTAGAGCGAAAGAATAGGACTCTACAAGAAATGGCCAGAACCATGATCAATGAAACCAATATGGCTAAGCACTTCTGGGCAGAAGCAATAAACACTGCATGTTATATTCAGAATAGAATCTCTATAAGACCTATTCTAAATAAGACTCCTTATGAATTGTGGAAGAACAGAAAGCCCAACATTTCATATTTTCATCCTTTTGGATGTGTTTGTTTCATTCTGAATACTAAAGATCATTTTGGTAAGTTTGATTCTAAGGCACAAAAATGTTTCCTTCTTGGATATTCTGAACGCTCTAAAGGCTACAGAGTATACAATACTGAAACATTGGTTGTAGAAGAATCAATCAATATCAGATTTGATGATAAGCTTGGTCTTGAAAAGCCAAAGCAGTTTGAGAATTTTGCAGATATAGATATTGATATATCAGAAGATGTAGAACCAAGAAGAAAAGTTTCAGAAGCTGAAAATCTCAGAAGCAAAGAATCAGAAGATCAAGTTGCTGCATCTTTAGAGAATCTCAGAATTTCTGAAGAGCCAACAGTGAGAAGATCTTCTAGACTCATCTCAGCTCACTCAAAAGATGTGATCCTTGGAAAGAAAGATGATCCTATCAGAACCAGAGCATTCCTTAAGAACAATGCAGAATGTCAATTAGGTCTTGTTTCTTTGATCGAGCCAACTTCTGTTGATCAAGCTCTAGAAGATCCAGACTGGATAATTGTCATGCAAGAAGAACTAAATCAGTTTACAAGGAATGATGTATGGGATTTGGTTCCTAGACCAAAAGGATTCAACATCATTGGTACAAAGTGGGTTTTCAGAAACAAGCTTAGTGAGATGGGAGAAGTGGTAAGAAACAAAGCCAGACTGGTGGCTCAGGGATATAGTCAACAAGAAGGAATTGACTATACTGAAACCTTTGCACCAGTGGCCAGGCTGAATTTGAAATGAGTATGATGGGTGACCTCAAGTATTTTCTTGGAATTCAAATCAATCAAACTTCTGATGGAACTTATGTTCATCAAACGAAGTATGTGAAAGAACTTTTGAAGAAGTTTAATCTCTCTGAAAGCAAAGAAGCCAAAACTCCTATGCATCCAACGTGTGTTCTAGGTAAGGATGAGGTAAGTAAGAAGGTAGATCAGAAGTTGTACAGAGGTATGATTGGATCTCTTCTATATTTAACTGCCTCTAGACCTGACATTCTATTCAGTGTTTGTTTGTGCGCTAGATTCCAATCAGATCCTAGAGAATCTCACTTAACTGTCGTTAAGAGAATTCTGAGGTATCTGAAAGGCACTACTAATGTTGGTTTAGTCTACAGAAGATCTAAAGAATACAACTTAGTAGGATTTTGTGATGCTGACTATGCTGGAGACAGAATTGAAAGAAAGAGTACTTCTGGAAGTTGTCAATTTCTAGGAAGTCATTTGATCTCCTGGTACAGCAAGAAGCAAGCTACCATTGCCCTCTCAACAACAGAAGCAGAATATGTTGTTGCTGCTGGTTGTAGCACACAAATGCTGTGGATGAAGAGTCAGTTAGAAGATTATCAAATATATGAGAGTAACATTCCTATCTTTTGTGATAATACTTCTGCCATATGTTTATCTAAGAATCCTATCTTAAATTCCAAAGCTAAACATATTGAGATTAAACATCATTTCATTAGGGACTATGTTCAGAAGGGTGTTCTCTCTTTAAACTTTATGGATACAGACCATCAATGGGCTGATATCTTTACAAAACCCCTTGCTGAAGATAGGTTTAAGTTCATTCTGAAGAATATCAGTATGGATTTATGCCCAGAATGAGAAGATGAGAATATCTTATGTATTGTTAAATTCTGAAATGTGTTGGGATTATGTGTATATAAGAAGTTCTGATAATGATCAATTAGAAGTTCTGATTCTGTTATTACTAACGCTTCATTATCTAAGTTGATTTAGAATCTCTTTTAAAGTAAAACAGCTGTCACCAGTTTTCCAGAAAACGAACACGTGTTTACTATTTCTGGACAAGCATGCGTGCAGTTGAGGAGACGCCGCCCTAGGTAACTGTGCAAATCATTTCATTTTGTCACTTTATCTCTCCTAACGTCATATCTCATTAAATGCAAATTGATGTCATGTTTTTCTATAATCATTTCACTTAAACCATATTGCATTCATTATTTACTTTTATTCAATCTTTTAAATATCTCTCTTCATCTTCATTTCATTCTTTTCACTCTCTCTCTTCATTCGTCCCTCTCTTTTTCTACATTCATCGCATAAACCCTAGTTGTGTCTGAAACTTAGCATATCATCATGAATCCTTCATCAAGTTCCTCAAACCAAGCAGAAGAAATGTCTTCCACTCAACTGGTTTTCAGCAAGCATAGGTATGCTCCATTGAAGACCTGTTCCATTCCTCCATCAGAAATGGAAGTTCTTTATGAGTCCTCGGTGGATTTTGAGAATCTGAAAGCATATGGTTTCAAACCTGATGCAAAGATTATGGCACAAGGATGGTCAAACTATCTTGATAGATTGGTTGGACCAATTTATCCGGCTCTTGTGAAAGATTTCTGGGCTCATGCAACCGTTACTCCAACTGCTATCATCTCCTTCGTGTTAGGGCATGAAGTTGTGATAACTGAGAAGTTGATCAGGAAGCTGTACAACTTGGATGATGAAGAAGGATGGACTGGTCCTCTTCATGGCAGAGTTAGTTGGCTACAGGTTGAAAAACAAATATCGTTTGCTACCGGTATTGAATCTCATAAAACTGGTACATTGAGGGCGTTCTACCAAGTCTGGGCTGAGATTATTCTGGGTTCTCTCCATCACAGAAGAAGATCGTTTTCCTCCTCTTACATCAGTCCTGATCACAAATATACTCTCTTCTGCATTGGAAGAAGAATTGAACTGAACATCTCCAACATTCTGTTCCAGAATCTAAAGATGGCTATTGAAGAGTCAAGGGATGAAGAACGTGAGAAGTATCCTCATCTTCAAAGAAATACTATTCCTTTGTCAGAATGATTTCAGACATTCTGATAGAAAGTGATTTGATGGACTCTCTAAAGACTATTGGGACGTCTAAATTCTTTAGAGTCACTCAGGGTCATATCTTCAATGGTTTTGATCTGCTAAGAATGGAACTTATCAAGGAGATAACTTCTGTTCCTTTTGTTTTCCCAGATATTCTGACCAGAAGAATTCCAGTTGAAGGCTTTGCTACCTTGTTCCAAGCAGAACTTCACAAGGCTGATAAGCATTATTTGGAAGCTTCTGTAAGAACTCAATCTTCTGTTGATCCTGCATGGATCCGTGGAAGAGTGCTTCCTTCTCAAGCTGACCTTCAGAAGAAGGATCAGAAGAAGCAAGAAGCAAGGATGAAGAGAAAGGCTGCAGAAGAAGCTGCTAAAGAAGCTAAGAAGCAGAAGGTTACTTATGACCCTCTTAAAGTATATTCTTTTCAAGCAATAAGAACGGGTAATTTCTCTAGGCAAGTATATCAACCTCCTCCTTCTGAACCTCACAACACCTTCACCATTCCAAATCCTCCTCCACCATCTCTTTCTACACCTATCTTGAACCCCACTCCACTAAATGTCTATCCTCCCACACCCACTGATATACCATCCTCATCAACCCTCTCCACAGATATTCCATCCTCTTCAACCACAGTAGTTCCACCTTCTATATCCCATCCATTTCCTGCCAGAAAATCCAACCCATACTGCCTTCTCTACCCTGACTACAAATTCACCTTCAATCCTCCTGAACCTGAACCTCATATTCACCTGGAGCTGTTCAGAAATGAAGTTATCAGTAGGCTGGATCTCTTGAAGGATGCCTTCTTCAATGATCTTGATGATGTGTCTACTAGAAACCTCTGGAGAAGCTTTCGCCAAGATTTTCAAGTTGGAGCCATGGCTGTTCAGAAGAGACTTGTGGCTGCTGCTCCTGGTTATGCTGGTTATCTTCTTGAAGTTGATAATGGTGTCTATTATCATCCCATCCGAAACAGGAGAGTTCTTAAGGAGAAGATGTCTGTTGATGAGCTGCTGGATAATCCTTGCAGGGATATTGTGGTCTGGAGACCTAAGTATCCAGTTCTGACTGGAGACTTCAAGTCCTTGTTTGACTTTCTGAGGGAAAATCCTTCTGAGAAAGACCCCAATTTGGTCATTCCAGAAGTTGTTGACCCACCAGAAGTTAAAGGTCCTTCTGCTCCAAGGAATCTTGCTGCCATTCTTCAAGCTCTTGAGAATGGAGATTTTGATCTTCCTGCTCCTGAGTATGAAGAAGATGCTGATATGGGAGAAACTGATGCTGAAGATCATCTTGCTGAGTCTATTCCTGTTGAGGAAAATCAAGGTGATGATCTAACAATGGAAGCTGCAGTTCAGAATGCTGTCCCTCTGGACAGAAGTTGTGAAGCTTCTTCTGGTGAACCCTCTCTTATGGTGAAGACTCTAGAGGTTATTCAGAAGAACCAAGTTGACCTAGCTTCTTGCATGGACGTGTAAGATACTACCAATGGTGAGTTCCGCACTTTCATGGAGAGGCAGACTGAGAGCAATGCTGGGATTCATGACATGCTGGCCAAGATCATGTCTAAGCTAGGGTCGTCTTAGTCCTTTTGTGTCTTAGTAGTTTCTCTTTGTTTCTTGCATCTGTCTTCTATGCATCTTCCTTGTACTTCTGACAATTCTCCTTTTGCAATCAATGAAAGTTATCTTCTTTCTCTCATATTGTTTTGTTTTTCATCTGAATCTTTTATGTTTTTTGATGTTATGACAAAAAGGGGGAGAAAATGTGATAATTGATATGATTTATTTTATCAGTTGCTGGGAGAAAGTCTCCACATTTCTAACAAGAAATTGCAAGTTCTGTGTCTTTGAGTGTTTTGCAGGAAGTGAAGATCTTCTTAAAAGCTCAACATGAGAAGCAAAGACATGGGGAAAAGCAATTCTGTATGGAATCAAGCTCATGGAAATTGAAGCAAGCTGAGTGCTATAAAGCTTCAATATCAGAAGCAAGAAGGAAGAATGTTATGATATTCTGATGATAGAATATGCTCTAACTCATTCTTATTCCTTATATGTTCTGATGCATGTTTTAGTTCTAAATATGCTCTGAAACATTATTGTTTTTGCTCTGATACATATTATATGTTCTGATACATATTTTATGTTCTGATTCATTCATGCTCTGACTTTTGTCGTTTAGTTTGTTCCGTAACATTTCAGGATGTAGAGATGCTCTGATGATGCTCTGGTACATTCAACAATGTTCTGATACAATCTAGCATGCAATGATTCAAGAAGAAATTCAAGCTCTGAAGCTGTCCTATGGAAGCAAGAATCAGAAGCTATGAATGTTCTGAAGATCTAAGCATATGTGATCGTCTCAACTGAAATGGAAAATACTCAGGGAAGTCCTTTATTTATAAATTTCTTCTAGTATTTATTTCAGGGGAGATTATTTATCTCAGGGGGAGATTGTTAATCTCAGAGGAGACATATTCACACACTATGTTTATATGCTTATGCTATAGCTGTGTAATTGTCTTTAGCCGTCTGATATTCTGATCGCAAATTCATATCATTTATATATGTTTTTGTCATCATCAAAAAGGGGGAGATTGTTAGAACAAGATTTGTTCTGATCAATATTCTTAGTTTTGATGATAACAATGTATATGAATTTTGTATGAGATAATGTGGTACTCTAATACTATGCAATTTCCATTTCAGGAATTATATAAAGAGTATGCACAAAATCAGCGTAAGAAGCACTGACTTAGAAGGTTTAGCATGCAACATCAGAACATGGTCTGGCAAGACATCAGAAGATGGTCAAGCAGAATCAGAACATGATCTATGGAAGCATCAGAAGAACTTGATACTAGAAGCAGAAGAAGATGTTAGAACGTGAAGTCGGCTCATCATCAAAATTTTAGAGTCCTTTCTCTCAGTTTCTCTGTATTTCCCTTTTCAAAGTGTGTAAAAACGGCATTTTCGCTTAATTAATAAAAGTTTGATGTTTCATAACGTAATTATGGTGTTTCCTTGAAAAATAATAACTTAATTGCATATCATACATCGCTTTAGTCGTACGCACTGACACGAGAATTGTCGCGGATCTAATAGTCACTTTCCTTTCTCCAGAAAGAGAGGAGGAGAAGGAGGTGAACAAAGACTTTCAAGCTGTCTCATCCATACAACACTCGTTCAAGTCGCAAGAAAAGAATGGAAGACTTTGAGCAAGAGAATGAAGAACTCAGAGAAGAGATTAATACTCTCAAAGGTACTGTTGAAAGACTCAATAGTATGGTAGAAGCCCTGGTAGTTGCGCAGAATCGACCAACTCCAGAAGAACCACAAAGGACTGTGGTTTCCGAGATTGTTTCTACTCCTGTTCCTCAGTATACCATGCCGCCTGATCGACCTTGGGGCATGCCATATAACTTTACTCCAGAAGGGTACATACCTCCAGCTTCTGAAGCTCCAAAAGTCACCATGGATATGCGTCCACCGGAGGGTTACAAACCTCTGGAAATTGAAGTTCCAAGAGCAACGGCAATGGGTTTCGCACAACAGAATGCTGAGATACCGAGATCTGCTGTCATGGCTTCTCCACGACCGATTATGCATACTTTTCCCCCGCAGGGCGGACAAGTATATCATCACGCTCCAAGTGAGGATGCTGGCGTGTATGAAAGATTGGACGAGTTCCAAGAACAGTTTCTGCAAATGCAGAAGGAACTCAAGACTCTCTGAGGACAAGATCTATTTGGAAAGAATGCTGCAGACCTCTGTCTGGTTCCAAATGTTAAGATTCCTCACAAATTCAAAGTACCAGAATTCGAGAAGTATAAAGGGAATTCATGCCCACAAAGTCATCTCGTAATGTACGCTCAAAGAATGTCAACTCAGACTGATAATCAACAATTGCTCATTCAT
Organism: Vicia villosa; assembly: GCF_029867415.1. NCBI lineage: Eukaryota > Viridiplantae > Streptophyta > Magnoliopsida > Fabales > Fabaceae > Vicia > Vicia villosa. The sequence continues at coordinate 69,955 of NW_026704950.1, forward strand.
TGTTTTCAAGACAGCCTGACTGGTGCTGCACTCAAATGGTACATGAACTTGGACAGTTCAGAGATTCGTACTTTTCGAGACCTCGGAGAGGCCTTCGTCAAACAGTATAAGTACAATCTGGATATGGCTCCCGACAGAGATCAACTCCGGGCCATGACTCAAAAGGATAGAGAAAGCTTCAAGGAATACGCTCAGAGATGGCGTGAAGTTGCTGCACAAATCTGTCCACCACTTGAAGAGAAAGAAATGACAAACATCTATCTCAAAACTTTGAGTTCATTTTACTACGGACGAATGGTTGCAAGTGCACCAAGTGACTTTACCGAGATGGTAAACATGGGTGTGCGTTTAGAAGAAGCAGTTCGAGAAGGACGCTTGAACAAAGAACCAGAATCTTCTGTTGGTCCAAGGAAGTATGGAAGTTCTTTCCAGAAGAAAAAGGATCAAGATGTCAGCAATGTCTTGCACAAAATCAAGAAGAAATTCCAACCTCAAGTTGCAACAATAACTCCGGTTGTTAACTCAGCGCCAGCTTATCAACCTCAGGTCTCGCAACAACAAATTCAACAAAGGTCGCAGCAACCTCAGCAGCAGGTTCGACCTCCAAACTACAACAATCGGGCTCCAAGGTATCCTTCCTTTGACCCAGTACCAATGCCGTATGCGGAATTGTTTCCAGCATTACTGGCAAAAGGACTCTTTCAGACAAGGAGTCCTCCAAATCCTACAAACAGTTCCTCACCATGGCATAAGGCTGACCAATCTTGTCCCTATCATCAGGGGGCACCAGGTCACAATATTGAGAACTGTTTATCTTTCAAGATTGACGTCCAACGATTAGTGAAAAGCGGAATGCTATCCTTCAAAGATACTAATCCAAACGTCCAAGCAAATCCTTTGCCGCAGCATAAAGAAGCTTCAGTAAATCTGATAGATCAACACCCCAATGTCATTCAAATCTACGACATTCGTCAGATAGGGGAAAATCTTGTCAAGATGCACGCTAAACAAGCTGGGTACGGTCATGTACCACCTCACAACTACTTCACATGTGAAATTTGTCCAAAGAATAATCAAGGATGTGCCATAGTTCAAGCTGCATTACAAGAACAAATGGACTTGGGATGGATTCAACATATCCGAGTCAGAACTGAACATGACATCAACATGGTTCAAGGATGTCCAGGAGAATACAAAATCTACAAAGTTGAAGACCTTGAAGGATCGGTAGTCAGGTTCCACAAAACTTTAAATGGACTTGCCTACTTTGGAACAGATTTCCACGCTTACAGTAGATGCGAAATCTGTCGAAGAAATTCACGAGGATGTTTGCGTGTTCGCAACGACATTCAAAAGCTGATGGATGACAATACCATTACTGTTCTTGCCAACAGAGAAGATGATGAAGTCTTTACCGTATCTCCTCAAATTAATCAAGATGAACCTATGCAAGTCAAGTATGATAGCAGGAAGACAGCAGTTGCACCACTAGTCATTTACTTACCAGGTCCTGTACCGTATGAGTCCAGCAAGGCTATACCATACAAGTACAACGCTACATTCATTGAAAATGGTAAGGAAATACCATTACCGTCTGTTGTCAACATTGCTGATGTTAGTCGAGTCACCAGAAGTGGACGAGTCTTCAACAGAACAACGGAAAATGTGGAGAAACCTTCGGAGGAAGTACCACATAGGCAAGACAATCATCCAACCAATGCTGTTCAAGCGAAAGAAAATGATGAGATCTTGAAGTTAATCCAGAGGAGTGAATACAACATTGTAGACCAATTACTACATACTCCATCTAGGATTTCTGTTCTTTCCCTGCTATTGAGTTCTGAAGCTCATAGGGAAGCTCTACAGAAAGTTTTGGAACAAGCTTTCGTAGAACCAAGTGTTACTATAAGTCAATTCAACAACATCATTGCCAACATCTCCGCCGGAACTAACCTAAGTTTCTGTGACGAAGATCTTCCTGAAGAAGGAGTGGACCACAATCTTCCACTTCACATCTCAGTTGGCTGCATGGGTGATACACTCACAGGAGTCCTAATAGACAATGGATCCTCTCTCAACGTCATGCCTAAATCAACATTATCAAGATTATCTTTCGAAGATTACCCTCTAAGAAAAAGTCATGTCATCGTCAAAGCATTTGATGGATCAAGAAAGTTAGTTTTCGGAGAAGTAGATCTTCCCATAACTATTAGACCTCAGACGTTCAAAATCACTTTCCAAGTTATGGACATTCCAGCACAATACAGTTGTTTGCTAGGTCGCCCATGGATTCATGAGGCTGGGGCAATTACTTCAACACTTCATCAGAAACTGAAGTTCATAAGAAATGACAAATTGGTAACCGTATGTGGAGAACGAGCTCTGATCGTCAGCAACCTGTCATCATTCTCCGACATAGAACCAAAAGAAGTTGTTGGAACTAAATTCCAAGCACTTTCCTTGGACAAAGGAAAGGAGAAAGCAGCGTCTATCTCTTCATACAAAGATGCAATCCAAGTTGTAAAGGATGGCACTACCAGTGGTTGGGGACACATTAATATTCCTACCAACAACAAGAACAGAACAGGAATTGGATTCTTTCTAACATCATCAAGAGCTATCCCAGGGATTGAGGTAGTTCTCCCAATTCAAGAAACTTTCTGCAGTGGAGGTTTTCTTCAACCTGTTCAACAAACAGTCAATACCATCGGTACGGAAAACACCGATGAAGAGGAATGGTTATCCTATCTTAACAAAGCAGGATATATCTCCCTACCAGAGTCTGATTCACCTTGCTGTTATCCGACTAAAGGATCTGAAAGTAAGACTCAACCAAGCAGGGATGAAGTTACTGACAGCTTCACCACCAGAAGTCATGGTTCATCAGAAGAAGTTCCTCCTATCCCCGAAGAGACTTGGGATACATTAGGAGAACCAAGCGGAAAATTCGACTACATGGTAAAATACTCCGCTCCTGAAAGTTCAAGAATCTCTCTTGAAGATATTGTTCCAACTGGATGGAACATTGATTATGAGTACCTCTCTCAGCCAAAAGAGATGTATAACCCTTGCTATTCATCATCAGCATCTGGTGAAATCATCATTGAGGATTATATCCCCAAGTCACCTTCCGAGGCTGCGGATCTAGAGTTCACATATCTAGTCAATGCCATCTTAGGAGAAGAGCAAGACCAAAATACAGAAGAGGATGATCTCGAAAGTGTCTCCGACAACGAGTCTCTCCATTCAGAAGATTGGAAGTTTCCTCAAAAGAAAGTTCGACATACTCCACTTGGAAATGGGTATGCTCACACCGCTCAGTCTGCTGAAGTAGAAGAAGATCGTCTGAGTGTTGCAAAGACAGTGGTTGGTAAATCAAGACCTACCACAGGCCAGCTTAAGCCTAAGGTTCAGATTACTTAGTGCACAATGGGGTTCGCCACTACTGGACAGCTGTTGAAGTTTCAACTGTTGTTCGCACTCCTAAGTAGGAACTTTCACCGTTATTTTGTCCTCTCACCATAGCCCAGGGTGAAGAGATGTTTCATAGGGCTTCGCATTTTACTATTTCTTAGTTAAATGTCCCTCTTTGCTTCGCCCAAAGCAATAGAGTTTTGTTTTATAGGGTCTTTGTTTCAAGAAATGACTGTCCATAAATAAAAATGTCATTCTGTTCCTTCGTTTAGTTTTTCCTTTTCTCTTTTTCGGAAATTGGTAATCCTAAAAAACACCCTTAAAAAACATCAAATATTCCATTAACTGCATACACCGAGTCTTCCCTCGTTGTCTAAATAAAACTTATCACACATATGCAGATTAATCATAAAATACCCCGTTGAAACGTGCGACCGTATGACTTCTCCAAGCTTTGAGTTTCCTGTATTCGAGGCAGAGGAAGAAGAAGACGAAGAAATATCAAAGGAAATTTCACGATTACTTCAACAAAAGGAAGAGGCCATTCAGCCATACAATGAGCCTCTAGAGATCATTAACCTTGGTTCCGATGGAAACAGAAAAGAGGTTAAGATTGGAGCTTCGCTCAGTTCAGAGATCAGAGAGAGTTTGATACAGCTGCTCAGAGAATTCTCAGATGTCTTCGCTTGTTCTTATCAAGATATGCCAGGGTTGGATACCAGTATAGTGGAGCATCACTTGCCATTAAAAGCAGAATGCCCTCCGGTCAAGCAAAAATTAAGAAGAACTCATCCGGAGATGGCCATGAAAATCAAAGAGGAAGTTCAAAAGTAGATCAACGCAGGTTTCCTCGTCACTTCAGAATACCCTCAGTGGTTAGCTAACATTGTTCCCGTTCCTAAGAAAGACGGAAAAGTCCGCATGTGCGTCGACTACAGAGATTTGAACAAAGCTAGCCCTAAGGATGATTTTCCTTTACCACATATTGATATGTTGGTGGACAGTACAGCAAAATCCAAAGTTTTCTCATTCATGGACGGATTTTCAGGATACAACCAAATCAAAATGGCACCTGAAGACATGGAAAAAACAGCTTTCATCACCCCCTGGGGCACGTTCTGCTACCGTGTTATGCCTTTTGGACTAAAGAATGCGGGGGCAACTTATCAAAGAGCAATGACTACGCTTTTCCACGACATGATGCATAAAGAAGTGGAAGTCTATGTGGACGACATGATTGCCAAATCAGAAAATGAAGAAGATCACATACAGAATCTGACAAAGTTATTTCAACGCTTACGGAAGTTTCAGCTTCGCCTGAACCCCAACAAGTGCACCTTTGGTGTCTACTCAGGAAAACTCCTTGGTTTCATTGTCCGCAAACGAGGAATTGAAGTAGATCCAGACAAAGTCAAGGCAATTCAAGAAATGCCTTCGCCCAGAACCGAGAAACAAGTTAGAGGATTTCTTGGACGTCTGAATTACATCTCGAGATTCATATATCTCATGACTGCAACTTGCGCTCCTATTTTCAAACTTCTACGGAAAAATCAAAGTTGCGTCTGGACAGACGATTGTCAGAAAGCGTTCGACAGCATTAAGGAATATCTGCTCGAACCACCCATCTTGTCTCCTCCAGGGGAAGGAAGACCTTTGATAATGTACTTAACCGTCTTAGAAGACTCCATGGGTTGTGTCCTTGGACAGCAAGACGAGACAAAGAGAAAAGAGCATGCCATTTACTACCTGAGCAAGAAATTCACTGACTGTGAATCCCGCTACTCCATGCTCGAGAAGACGTGTTGTGCTTTGGCCTGGGCTGCCAAGCGTCTCCGCCAGTACATGATTCGACATACTACTTGTTTGATCTCTCATATGGATCCAATCAAGTACATCTTTGAGAAGCCTGCTTTAACCGGGAGAATTGCCCGTTGGAAGATGTTGTTATCAGAATATGACATTGAGTATCACGCACAGAAAGCCGTGAAAGGAAGCATTCTAGCTGAGCACCTGGCTCACCACCCACTCAATGGTCATGAATCAACCAGTTTCGACTTTCCGGACGAGGACGTCATGTACCTCAAGATGAAAAATTACGACGAGCCACTACCAGACGAAGGACCTGAGATAGGATCCCAGTGGGGCTTAATCTTTGACGGAGCTGTCAATGCTTATGGACGAGGAATTGGGGCAATCATTGTTACACCTCAGGGTACCCATATTCCATTTACTGCCAGATTAACTTTCAAATGCACAAACAATGAGGCCGAATATGAAGCTTGCATCATGGGTCTCGAAGAAGCCGTGGATCTAAGAATCAAACACTTGGATGTATACGGAGATTCTGCTTTGGTCATCAATCAAATCAAAGGAGAATGGGAAACACGCCAACCAGGGCTAATTCCTTACAAAGACTACGCGAGAAGATTATTACCATTCTTCGACAGGGTAGATTTTCATCACATTCCTCGTGAAGAAAACAATTTGGCTGATGCATTAGCCACACTCTCTTCCATGATTAGGATAAATCATTGGAATGACATTCCTCGGATCGATGTTATGCGCCTGGATAGGCCTGCTCATGTGTTCACAGTAGAAGCAATCATCGACGACAAACCGTGGTATCACGACATCAAGAACTTTCTTCAAAAGCAAGAGTACCCTCTTGGGGCATCAAAGAAAGATAGAAAGACTTTGAGAAAGTTAGCTTGTAGATTCTTCTTGAATGAAGATGTTCTGTACAAGAGAAACTTCGACATGGTTCTGCTCAGATGCGTTGACAGAAAAGAAGCAGAAATACTCATGAGAGAAATACATGAAGGTTCCTTTGGTACTCACACCAATGGACATACCATGACAAGGAAAATACTGAGAGCAGGATATTATTGGCTGACAATGGAGTCAGATTGCTACCAGTACGCAAAGAGGTGTCACAAATGCCAGATCTACGCCGATAAAATTCATGTGCCACCATCTTTTCTCAACATACTCTCTTCCCCTTGGCCTTTCTCCATGTGGGGAATCGACATGATTGGAATGATCGAACCAAAAGCGTCCAACGGACATCGCTTCATCTTGGTAGCCATAGACTATTTCACCAAATGGGTTGAAGCAGCTTCATATGCAAACGTTACAAGACAAGTTGTCGTCAGGTTTATCAAGAATCACATCATCTGTCGCTACGGCATTCCTAGCAAGATAATCACTGACAATGGGTCAAATTTGAATACCAAAATGATGAAGGAGCTTTGTGAAGAATTCAAGATCGAACATCACAACTCATCTCCTTACAGACCAAAGATGAATGGAGCTGTAGAAGCAGCTAACAAAAACATCAAGAAAATCATTCAGAAGATGGTCATCACTTACAAAGATTGGCATGAAATGCTCCCGTATGCTCTTCATGGTTACCGTACATCAGTACGTACTTCGACTGGAGCAACTCCTTTCTCCCTTGTATATGGCATGGAGGCAGTCCTACCTATAGAGGTTGAGATTCCATCAATGAGAGTTTTGATGGAGGCAAAATTAACAGAAGCCGAGTGGTGTCAAAGCAGATTCGATGAATTGAACTTAATCGAAGAAAAGCGCATGACAGCTTTATGCCACGGACAGCTATATCAACAAAGAATGAAGAAAGCTTTCGACAAAAAGGTTCGACCTCGCACAATCAAAGAAGGCGACCTTGTACTCAAAAAGATTCAATCTTTTCTCACAGATTCGAGAGGGAAATGGACTCCCAATTATGACGGCCCCTACGTGGTCAAGAGAGCTTTCTCAGGAGGAGCCTTAATACTCACGACTATGGATGGAGAAGAATTCACCCGTCCTGTGAACGTCGACGCAGTCAAGAAATACTTCGCCTAAATAATTAAAAGAACAGCTCGCTAAGTTGAAAACTCGCAAAGAGCGGCTTAGGCAAAAAAGAGCGTCTCGGTGAATCGAAAACCCGAAAGGGCGATTCAGGCAAAAATTAGAGACATAAAAAAATATACATTAATCAATCCCGGTAGACTTAAAACCCGAAAGGGGTAGTTTACGCAAAAGTTAGGGATATATGGCAAGTAACTGTGTTCAGGACACACTTGATCATTCAAAATCCATAGCAGAGTATTCATCAGCAGTAGGTCATCTTCTACGAAGCACGAATACAGCGCAACTCGGAGTGGAAGGGAAAGATAACGGTCGTCACGTTTCATCGTAGCCCTTTTCCCGAAAAATTACCAATTTCCAACTTTTGTAAATACTCCATGGAATCAAGCATTTGGCTGATTACCATTCCATATATAATAATTTGAGCCTTGTGCTTTTCCTTTGCAATCTAGTCTTATTCAGTTTCTTGAAATGCATTTTAAGTTTAAACAGTCATTTTCTTGAAACAAATGTTTTCATAAAATAAAAATGAATTTACTTGCAAAAATAAAGGTGAAATTTCTTTCTAAGGTTTACAAACAATAGGAAGAATGCAAACAGTTGCTCCGAGAACGGTTGAGACTCCGGGAACCAATATTTCCCCATGAGGTCGCTTTGCGAACATCTCCCGATGACGAATCTTTACTTCAATTCATATTACTCATTTCGGACAGCGGACAACTGATAACCAGGTATTCCCAACAGAGTTCGAACTACAAGAAGAGGACATCTTCTGATCAACAAGAATTCAAGTCGTATCTTAGGATTTTCCATCCGCGACAATTCTATTCACATTCACTTTACATTTTATCATTGTCATAATATTCATGCATACATTACATCATAATGGCATAGCCGAATCAGGCTTTGATCCTGTGAATGCCTAAGTCATTGAGGCATGAACTCAAGTTTCCCCTGCAAGTTCCGGAGAAACTTTTTCCTTCGAAACAACAGTTCATACACAAGGATCTCACCAAGCAAGTCAACAGATGGTAGTCTCCCTCAAAGAGATAGTTTGTTCACTTTTTGAATTCCTCAGCCGAGAATCTCCTGTAGAGCGACATTCGACAGTCTTCTTCAGATAAGATAGTCTTCTTCACATTTTGGAATTCCCTACAGGTTTGGTATTTCCCCAGCAGGGTCAAGAGGTGCCACTTCTTGTCAAAGAAAAATTCAGAATCTCCCAGCAGATCGACAAATGATTCCCCAGCGGAGTCAGCGAATGATAGTCTTCGTCCAGAAGATAGTTCAGATTCCCCAACAAAGTCAGCAAATGGCAGTCTCTTTCATCAGAAGACAGTTTGCTCACTTCTTATCATAACAAAGTCAGCAAATGGCAGTCTCTTTCATCAGAAGACAGTTTGCTCACTTCTTATCATAACAAAGTCGACAAATGGCAGTCTTTTCCCAAGAAAAGACAGTTTGTCTGTTAAATACTCAAGAGATCGACAAATGGCAGTTTCTTCGAACAGTTTGTCTGTTTCTGGGATGTTTAACTCCCCACAGAGTCGATGAATGGCAGTTTTCCTCTTAGGAAAACAGTTCGTTGATTCCCCAGGCATCAGTTGACGAATGGCAGTTTTCACCCCGAAAACAGTTCGTTCGCCTTCAAACAAAGTCATTAGCCCCTCAAAAGATCATGAGGCCATATGACATTCTTTCGAAGACGTCAAGTAAAAAGGGAAGATGGTGAAGTTTCTTTACAACCGTCAAATGGCATCTTATCTCCAAGCGTTGATAAGAAGTTTGACGAGGAAACAAACCTTTAAAGTTTCTTTACAGCCGTCAAATGGCATCTTATCTCCAAGCGCTGATAAGAAGTTTGACGAGGAAACAAACCTTTGAAGTTTCTTTACAGCCGTCAAATGGCATCTTACCTCCAAGCGCTGGTAAGAAGTTTGACGAGGAAACAAACCTTTGAAGTTTCTTTACAGCCGTCAAATGGCATCTTATCTCCAAGCGCTGATAAGAAGTTTGACGAGGAAACAAACCTTTGAAGTTTCTTTACAGCCGTCAAATGGCATCTTACCTCCAAGCGCTGGTAAGAAGTTTGACGAGGAAACAAACCTTTGAAGTTTCTTTACAGCCGTCAAATGGCATCTTACCTCCAAGCGCTGGTAAGAAGTTTGACGAGGAAACAAACCTTTGAAGTTTCTCTACAGCCGTCAAATGGCATCTTACCTCCAAGCGCTGGTAAGAAGTTTGATGAGGAAACAAACCTTTGGAAATTTTCTCTTTATCTGAGATATTGTCCAAACGCAACTAAGACCAGTTTCGAGATATGGACATCCGGAACGAGAGGAGGTTGTTTGCCTTTTTCTAAGTGTCAACACTTAGTTAAAGAAGATGGATTGCGCATCCTACATTGCCATCCATTCACCAGAATCCACATCAAGTATTTCTGCAGGAGTTTGTCTCCTCATCCCCCGCCAAGTGCGACAACGGGATCAAATCATGCAAAGATTTTATCATCTCAGGAGCGCCCAAAATTCGGGCATTCTTTGATATTTAAGTCTCTTTTACGCAGGAGAGATCGAGATCTCAATCTCTCTCCCTACAGATAAAAGAAACTTAAATAGGGGCATCTGTCATACCCTAATTTTTGACCCCCCTGAGATGACATATCTTCAGGATTTTCATCAAGTCAAAGCAAGTACCCAGAGCAGCCTGACAGTCAATCGAGGGTGTTCAAAGACAAGAAAACTCAGGCAAAGGATCAATCAATAGAGGGATTAGTCTCTAATACAATCATAAGACTCAAAAGCCTCATTATTACACCTATGATTGATTAAGACACCCAGTCATCTAAGCACAGGATTACTCAGATCAACAGACTAGGGTTTGGAGCCTATCAAGGACTAAAATCAGGGATCACCTTTGGGAAACCCTAAAGAGCCCCAAGAGACCATTCAAAGACATTAATCATCTTCAAATAACTCTTATGACAAGATCCACTGGACATTACACCTCAATTCAAAGTCTACACTCATCATTGTCCTCTGGTCGACAATTAGGGTTTTGACCTAATTCACCAAGATAGTTGACTTTTAATCAGGGCATGAATCCAAAACTCAAGACATGATTCAAGAATCTCTACTACCTCTATATAATCCATTTACATCATTCATTTGAGGAGAAGATCTTGTTTCTACACAAAAAGCCCAAAAAATTCACTTTGTCAGGCAAAAGTCAACTGTATGGGATCACCTTTGACTTTTAAGGTTTTTGGTCAAAAAATGACTTTCAAAGATCAATATCATCAATATATGGATATTAAAGTCATTTGACCAAAGAAATTCAAAGAAATTCATCAAGGAGCAAAAAGTCGGGAATTAGGGTTTTTGAAGGCATGGTGAGAACTCAAAATTTCACCTACACAACTCAAAAAACTTCCAACATGAAAGTTGTAGATCTTGCAAAATAAAACAACATCTTACAAAGGAACTTTTTTCAAAAGATCAATCATTTATGAAGTTTTGGAAATTTTGAAGTTTATGTCATAAACACTTAGAAATTTTTCTAAGTGTTTTAACCTAGTTTTCATCCAACTTTGGGCTCATTTTTCACAAATTTCCCAAATGATTCTAAAGAAGACATAAACTAATGATTTAAAGTAGATGTTTAGGGCTTTCCAAATTGTGTTCAACCTTCTCCAAATTCAATTTGAGCTAAGAGTTATGCTTGTTCAAAGTTGGCCTCATGAAGTAAAATTATAGGTCATGGACACTTTTGGACTTTGCAAATTTTGTACAAATAACCTCTCTTATGGATGCTACACGACCCATAACACATCTGAAACCATGCCATGCATTCATTTTCACCATGCCATAAGAATTGAAGAAGATTCTAAAAAACAAGAACATGTGATTATGTAATTATTACATTTGTGAATTTATGGCAAATTGATGAATCACCCAAGGAATCTTCTCATCAACCAATTAGAGCTCACTTTGCATCTGAAATGTCCCCTAAGATCAGATAGAATCAATGGATAGGGGAAGCTAGCCCGAAAATGCATCATTGCATTTTGGAGATTCTTTGAATTTCTTCATGGCTAAGAAACCAAACTCACTACACTAAGCAAGCTCACTACAGCCAATTGATCTGCATCCATTTGCCTATAAATACAGAGGCATTCCTCATTCAAAAACACACCAAAGCAACCATATTCCTTGCTTTCTCTTTCTCTTCTCATGTTCATTGTTTTTCAAAGTTCTTTGGCAAGAAGAATCGATTTCTTCAAACCAGAGCTCATCTTTGGGAAGTGAACATTCTAACATCTCAAGGGAGGTCATTTGAGGTGATCCAAGCACCTGGATCACTTCTGTAAGTGGAGGAACACCATTGTTGCTCTCACTTTGGAGCATTTGCAGTTGGAGGTCCATGGAGTAATTCAGGAGGTTCTGAGCCAAGCCAATCATCCAGACACACTCCTCAGGTCATAGTGAAGCTAACCAGATGGCTGCAGCTCATCTGTAACTCAAGAATCAACACCCTCCATGTTCACTTGAAGCTGAAATTGAGGGAGGTCCATAGAACAATTCAGAAGGATTCAGGCTACAATAAGCATTCAGTTAGCATCATTGAGTCTCAGGGAAGCTATTGAGATCATTCATTCAAGCCCAGGTGCTCTCCATCATCCTCACGACCTCCATTTTCAGAGGTAAGTTTCTGAACCCCACCTCTCTAATTTAAGTACTCTTTGTGAAATAGCTCGATTCTATCTTGTTCAGCATCATCAGAGGAGTGAAAACCCTCTATCATCATTCATTTATCTTTCAGTATAGTCATTTAATTTGATTTTGAAATTTTAGGGTTCTTCACGATTTCTGGTAAATTAGTTAGATGTAGTTAATATCAATACATGTTAGTTACATATTTAGAATCGTGAGTGAATTTAGAGCAAGTTTGGTTTTTATATCATTGCAAATGGTTGAGAATTGAGGAAGTTCAGAATTTCAAATTGATGGAGCTTGAGGTTGAAGACGAAGATGGTGAAGCGCGCCATTTTTGATCTCTCAGTGGAAAGTTTAAAATATATTTAACTGAAAGCGAGTTTTAAACGAATACATCGTTTAGCTCACTTGGTCACATGCGCTTCCACTCTCTCTTGCCATAAGGTCTGGGGTTCGATCCCCCCCTCAGACCTTTTGTTTTTATTTTCCATTTTAACGCGCGTGTTTCACATATAAACAACTGGGATCCCTCTTTAGTCACACTGAGCGTGTAGCTCAGTTGGCTTTGTTTTGGTGTGGTGACTATAAAGGCGTGAGTTCAAGCCTTGGTGGAGACATTCCTATTTTTTTCCCACTTTTCACACTTATTTTCACTTCATTTTTCACACACTTGTCATTTAATACATCTATTTTGTGAATAATCAAAAAAATCATAAAAATATTATTTATTTCATATATTTTTATTAGGTTTAAAATAGTATGTTTTAGGTGTTTTCTTAAATACTTTAAATACATATTTTACTTTGTTTTAACCTAATCATTTTGTAAATAAAGTCCATGATAAAACCCTATTTGCTTAGGTCTTAATTGAGTAAAAATCTTTATTTTTACTTTAATTAAGTTGACTTTTGTCAATTCTCAAAACTATTTTTCAATCTCTGATTAAATCAAATGATTAGGGTTTTCAAACAACAAAACCTTGCATCATTCCAAATCATTTTTCAAATTGCTTTTACACCAGTACTGTAAAGTACTGGGCCTCTAATAGAGTGTAAGTCCCAAACACCTTCTCTTCTTAGCTTGTTTTCAAAACTGTATTTTCAAAATCTTCTTTCTGTTTTCAAAACATTCTTCTGGTATTTGAAGGGCATTATTCCCGGTGAAACTCTTCAGATACCTATGTGACCTTTGTCCATCTTCACTTCTTCTGTTTTCAAAAACCATTAACTGTTTATCATATATACATTCAACTGTTATCAACAAAACAACAAAAATTACTGTTGAGGCTCTGTACATACTCCTTCAATGGCCTCCACTCCATCCAGGTTAGGCTTTACAAGCTTTCAATTTACAGTCTTTATTTAAATTACTGTCAAATATAAACTGTGCATATATATTAGTTTAGAACTACGTTTGAGTATAAACCTTAGGACAGTTAAACTATATATATATTATAGGAATATGACCTAGGATTGAGAATGTCTTCCCGGTGAAGGCTCTTTCCTAATTAGAGATCTGTAGTTCAAACCCCCAAGATGAATTATTCCCGGTGAAACATCTTGGCAAAAACCTTAGAATCCAAATAATAGGACATATCCACCCAAAGAGGAATTATTCCCGGTGAAACCTCTTACCCATTTGCTTAGAGCCAAAATAAGTTCAAAACTACATAGCTTTCTCTTGTGCTATAACAAGGACCCTCGATTAGCCTCCTCTTGGGCTTTGTACAAGGACCCACAGGCTTCTTAAAAGCATTTCCAGCTTCCTCTTGAGCTTGTATACAAGGACCCATCAGGTTTCTTATAAACATAGGAGCAGGTCTTTAGTCACCTTTTAGCCTACCCTGGTGAGAGTCTTCCAATTTAAACCAGACTTTAAACAAGCTAAGTTTGTCTCAATTTTGCATTGAGTACAGCTTTTGGAATGAGAGACATGGACAGTCTCTATCACCCTTATCTTCATCAATCTTCCTTAGCAGAGTCTAGGATCTATGTTTGTTTTCTCCTCAGCATGTGTCAGCCTTCAGCTTGGGCTTTAAACAAGAAGTCTCCATTAGATAATCTTTCTGCCATCCATTTCAATCATAAAATCCCTGGAAAGGGTTAGCTTCCACACATTCTTTCATTTTTAATATAAACCCCTGGAAAGGGTTAGCCTCCAAATCAATCTATCATTTCAATAAAATCCCTGGAAAGGGTTAGCCTCCAAAGTCAATTAATAAAAAATGTCAAAAAATAAAGATTCATTTCTCTTAGGAGATAATTTCCCCAAAAAAAAAGTCAAAACCCCTGGAAAGGGTCAGCCTCCAAAAACATGATAAAGTCAGTCTTTTAACAAATAATTTCTCCAGCTGAGTCAAAATCCCTGGAAAGGGTTAGCTTCCAAAGAAAAAACAGTCTTTCAATAAATAAAACCTCCTCAGTAGAGTCAAAACCAACAAAAACAGTTAGCCTCAACCTTGGGCTTCATACAAGGCACCCAAACAATAAAACTCCCCTGTCAAGAGTCAGCCTCAACCTTGGGCATTGTACAAGGCAGATAATAGAGTCTCCCCAGTGAGTTCTTCATCATTCAGTAGCCACAACCTTGGGCTTTGTACAAGGCAGATAAACCATATTTTCATGTGTCGAAGATTCCTAACACCTAGGATCTTTTCCCCATAGAGTCATCCATACTCAGTTTATTTAAGAGTCCGCCACAACCTTGGGCTTTGTACAAGGCAGAAAATAATGTTTTCCCTAGCTAGAGTCAGCCACAACCTTGGGCTTTGTACAAGGCACATAAAATAGAGTCATTCATTCAATTATCCTCAACAGTCAGCCACAACCTTGGGCTTTGTACAAGGCACACAAATAGAGTCTCCCTAAGTAGAGTCAGCCTCAATTCTGGGCTTTGTACAGAACACTAAAATACCCTGTAATTAATCCCCAGTGGAGCCATCTCCCAAAGTCAATAATAATTAATAAGTCAATCAAAAAGCCTCAAGCTTGGGCCTCATTCAAGCCAGCTAAAGTCAAATCTTTCATATAGTAAATAGACATAGCTTATCTCTATAGGGAGATATTTTTACTACTCTACCACATTCAAACAAACAAACATTTCAATTTCAATTTCATTCAAAGTCTCCCATTTAGGACTCTGAAAGACATGCTCTGGCACATCCCCAGACATGTACACTTTCCCTAATTTGGATGAGCATCTTTCTTTCATTTTAGAGGCACGATGGCTGTCATACTTGATTAACCAAGTAGACTCCCCTCTTAATGAAACATCATTTTTTTAGCTTTTCTGTCACTTTTAAATGTTTGTGGTAGAATAGTACAAATACCTCTCTGTAAAGATGATTTCATGTCTCTTTACTGTAAACAGAGATTTAATTCCAAGCTTCAACCTTGAGCTTCAAGCAAGGCACCAAAAACAATTAATTTCCCTAGTTAGTTCCCCGAACTACATTAAGCTCTGACTTCCACTAGGGATATGTAGGCATGAGGTTCACAAGGAATCTCAGCGAGCTAATAAAATACCAAAAATAGTCAGTCTGTCTATCTGTCTGTCTTTCTTTAATCAATTCAATTCCTTCTCCTAACACAAAGGAGAAACTTTCCCAATCATTAGCAGCAAACACAATCACAATGACACAGAGAAGGTTCCTGTAGAGTACTACAGATATGTAGGGTGTTTAAACACTTCCCTATGTATAACCGACCCCCCGGACTCCAGAATTTCTAGTCTAGGTGAAATCCCCACACTTAGCAAACTCCTAGGGTTTAGTTGAGATCTTTTTTTCCCTTTCCTACTCGTAGGACCAATAAGAAAGTTCGTGTGATATCGTAGGAAGAACTGAAACAAAATTCATCCCACCACGGGCGCATTCTCCTTCCAAATTTCGCGTGAAGGATTTAGCGTGCCGTCCTCCCAAGTGAAACGGGGAGGTAAAGAAAACGACACCACACGCTTCAAAAATCTCAATGCTATCTCTGCTAAAATATTCAGAAGCTCATGCCAAAGCTCTGATGAAGTTCCTCAAAGCTGCGCATGTGCCTCAAGAGATCTCAGTCGACCAATTTGAGAATTGTGTTGCCAATCTAACCGTGAGAAATGGTCTCGGTTTCTCTGATGTGGATCTGACCCCTGCTGGAAAAAATCACAACAAAGCCTTACATATCTCCATTGAATGTAATGGCACCACTCTATCTCATGTGCTAGTAGATAACGGTTCTTCTTTGAACGTGTTACCGAAAACAGTACTAGAAAAGCTTGACTTCGAAGGAATTGTGTTACAACCAAGTGATGTTGTGGTAAGAGCCTTTGACGGGTCAACCAGAACGGTATACGGAAAAGTGAATCTCCCAATCAGAGTGGGTTCTCAGATTTTCGATTCTATCTTTTACGTAATGGAAATTCACCCAGCCTACTCCTGTTTACTTGGACGCCCTTGGATACATGGGGCAAACGCTGTAACTTCTACCCTGCATCAGAAGTTAAAATATCCAGTAAAAGGAAAGATTGTCACAGTCTATGGCGAAGAGGAATATGTGGTTAGTCACCTAAGCAATTCCAAATATGTTGAGTTGGAGGACGAATTCATCGAAACTCCATGCCAATCATTTGAGGTGGTCTCTCCAGATGTCTCTACCACCAAGCACATTCCTGCTACTCCAACTACAACTATGGCTTCTCTCAAAGATGCCAAAGCCTTGATTGAACAGGGTGATTGCACAGTATGGGGACAGCTTCCCGATATACCCTACAAATCTGACAAGCTAGGTCTGGGCTATGATAGTGAAAATCAAAAGAATGATCAAAGTCCTCGTTCTGAAGGATTGATGTCACACTTTGTCAGCCAAGAAGTAAACGCTATTGAAGATGAAGGAGTGTTCATGAACCATATCATTCAGCCATATCCAAATGAAATTCCACCCATTTCCATGGGAATGTGGGATGCTGTGGGAGAACCAAATGGCGAGTATAATTATCAGTATGCCGCACCTCAGAATTCTTATATTGCTTTGGAAGACATTACCCCGACTGGATGGGGTGATCAAATTGAAAATGACGAAAGTTTCACAAGTCCCGTCACTGAGCAATATCAAAATCCACCCAAAGAAGTATGGGACACGCTAGGAGAACCCAGCAGCAAATATGACTATATGGTGAAATACTCCGCTCCTCCGAGCTCACAAATTGCCATGGAGGACATTGTCCCAACTGGATGGGATGAACAGTACGATGACAATTTCGCTCTTGAAAAAGCTAGGGAAATACCAAATAACGAGGGTTGCTTTCTGTCAGCATACACTCCTCATCAGGATGCACAAGTCTCTATTCAAAACCTCATCCCGACTGCATGGGACGGCCTTATCGAGCATCTCGCTCAGCCAACAGAGATATCTCAGCCTGGGCTCTCGTATCCAGCAGAGTATATCCCTTATCCCGAAGGATCACCGGCTCATTTTCCCACTAATGAAATCAATGCAATGGAAGATGAAGAAGACAACTGCAACTGGAACAGCTGGATACTCCCTGCTCACAACAGTGGATTGAACAACTGGAAAGCTGAGGATGTGATCTCCTTTGACCAGGAGTAAATGCCATTTCCTGTTCTCTTTGTGTATCTTGTGCAAAGATAAAAATGGTTCCTGAACAATCGAACCATGAGCTTGAAAAGCCGTGTGCCTTAGCACACTGGTCCTTCTATAAGGGCTTATCATATCATGATCATGTGCATTCAATAAAATCATGGGACGCTTGCATATTTAAATTTTGTGATCCTTTTTCCTTCTTTCTTCGCTTTCAAATAGCTATGTTTTTTCTTCACACACACTCACATAACTAACCTGCAGATTCACATACACTCTGGATCCAGTCAACAACGATTCTGCTATTGCCCGTCATGACTTTGAAAGTCCGATCTACCAAACTGAGGACGAAAGTGAGGAAGATTGTGAAGTGCCAAGAGAACTTGCAAGGCTGCTAGAACAAGAAGACAGGGCCATACAGCCTCACGAGGAGCCAATTGAGGTCATCAACTTGGGCAGCAACGAAGAAAAGAAAGAAGTCAAAATAGGGGCTGATTTAGAACACAGCATCAAGCAAAGACTGATTCAAATGCTGCGAGACTACGTCGAGATATTCGCCTGGTCCTATGAGGATATGCCAGGCCTTGACACGGACATTGTAGTTCATCGCCTGCCAATCAAAGAAGGTAGCACTCCAGTCAAACAGAAACTACGAAGGAGTAGGCCTGGTATGTCAAAAAAGATCAAAGACGAGGTTGAAAAACAGTTCAATGCCGGATTCCTAAAAGTTGTAAGTTATCCTCCTTGGATAGCTAACATCGTGCCTGTACCTAAAAAAGACGGGAAAGTCAGAATGTGCGTGGACTACAGAGATCTGAACCGGGCAAGCCCCAAAGATGATTTCCCTTTACCACATATCGATGTACTGGTTGACAATACCGCACAATGCAAGGTATTCTCTTTTATGGACGGATTCTCAGGGTACAATCAAATCAAGATGGCACCCGAAGACATGGAAAAAACAACCTTCACAACACCCTGGGGAACCTTTTGTTACAAAGTAATGCCCTTTGGTCTGAAAAACGCAGGAGCAACCTATCAACGTGCAATGTTATCACTATTTCATGATATGATTCATCAAGAAATAGAGGTGTATGTCGATGACATGATTGCAAAATCCAACACCGAGGAAGAACATCTGGGTCATTTACACAAGTTGTTTGACAGACTCAAGAAATACAAGTTGCGACTGAACCCAAATAAGTGTACCTTTGGAGTAAGATCCGGCAAACTCTTAGGTTTCATCGTCAGCAGCAAAGGTATTGAGGTTGATCCCGCCAAGGTCAAAGCCATTCAAGAAATGCCTATACCTCGTACTGAGAAACAAGTCAGAGGATTCTTGGGCGTCTAAATTACATCGCCCGATTTATTGCCCACATGACTACTACTTGTGTGCCGATCTTCAAAATGTTGAAGAAAGATCAAGTGGAAAGGTGGAATGACAAATGCCAGTTAGCCTTTGACAAAATCAAAGAATATCTCCAAAAACCTCCAATCTTGTTGCCACCTGTGGAAGGCAGACCTCTGATAATGTACCTAACTGTGTTAGAAGACTCAATGGGGTGTGTACTAGGACAACATGACGAATCCGGCCGAAAGGAGCACGCAATCTACTATCTTAGCAAAAAGTTTACCGATTGTGAAACAAGATACTCACTACTCGAAAAAACTTGTTGTGCCTTAGCTTGGGCAGCTCGCCGGCTAAGACAGTACATGCTAAATCACACCACTTTCCTAATCTCCAAGATGGATCCCATCAAATACGTGTTCGAAAAACCTACTCTCTCTGGAAGAATAGCGAGATGGCAAATGATCTTAACAGAATATGACATTCAATACACTTCACAAAAAGCAATCAAAGGAAGTGTGGTAGCTGATCACCTGGCTCATCAAGCGGTGGATGATTATCAAGCATTGAACTTTGACTTCCCAGACGAAGACATTATGCTAGTCAATGACTACAAACAATCAGGACCAGAAGAAGGACCCGAGCCAGGATCCCGGTGGACTATGGTTTTTGACGGAGCTTCTAATGCACTTGGCAATGGCATCGGAGCTGTGATCATTTCCCCCGCAGGAAGTTACACACCGTTCACTGCCAGATTATGCTTCAATTGAACTAACAATATAGCCGAATACGAAGCATGTATTCTGGGTCTTAAAGCTGCAATCGATCTAAGAATCAAATTCCTGGAAGTCTACGGAGACTCGGCCTTGGTAATCTACCAAGTCAAAGGGGAATGGGACACAAAGCACCCAAATCTAATTCCTTACAAAAAATATGTGCTGAGTTTGATTCCTTACTTCGAAGAAATCACTTTCGAACACATCCCACGCGAGTAAAATCAACTAGCTGATGCTTTAGCTACCATGTCATCCATGTTCAAAGTCAGGTGGGACAACGAGGCGCCAATGATCACCATTTACAGGCAAGATGAACCATCCTATTGCAATGAGATCAATACCGAAGGAACCGAGGAAAAACCATGGTTCCATGAAGTAAAAAGATATCTCGAAGCTCAGGAGTACCCTGAAGGGGCATCCATTAACGACAGAAAGTTTCTAAGGAGATTTGCTGCCAAATTCTTTCTAAGCAATGGAACCCTATACAAACGCAACCATGACTCGACTTTACTTCGCTGTGTAAACAAGAAGGAAGCAGAACAGATCATGGAAGAAATACACAATGGTGCCTTCGGTACTCATTCCAGTGGACATACAATGGCTAAAAAGATCCTGAGAGCAGGTTATTACTGGTCTACCATGGAAACAGACTTCCATCATCACTCCCGAACATGTCACAAATGCCAGATATACGCTGACAAAGTACATGTACCTCCAGTTCCATTAAGCGTCCTGACGGCTCCTTGGCCTTTTGCAATGTGGGGTATTGATATGATTGGAGAAATCAAACCTACTGCCTCCAACGGACATCGCTTTATCCTGGTCGCTATTGACTACTTCACAAAGTGGGTAGAAGCAGCTTCATTTGCTTCTGTTACCAAGAATGTGGTGGCCCGGTTCATCAAATACAATCTCATTTGTCGGTACGGCATCCCTGAACGGATTATCACGGACAATGGCACAAATCTAAACAACAGAATGATTACTGAACTTTGCACACAGTTCAAGATCAAACATCATAATTCTTCTCCATATCGACCAAAGATGAACGGCGCGGTGGAAGCTGCCAACAAGAACATCAAGAAAATCATACAAAAAATGACAGTAACCTACAAAGACTGGCATGAGATGTTACCTTTTGCCCTTCATGGTTATCGCACATCTGCGCGTACTTCAACAGGGGCAACTCCATTCTCCTTAGTCTATGGTATGGAGGCAGTTCTTCCAATTGAAATTCAGATTCCTTCCCTAAGGATTATGAAAGAAGCCAATCTAGACGAAGACGATTGGATTCAAACACGGTTGGACCAGATAAACTTGATTGATGAGAAAAGGCTCGCAGCTATTTGTCATGGTCAGCTATACCAAAAGCGTATGATCAAAGCCTTCAACAAAAAAGTCAAAAGTCAAGCATACCAAACTGGTGGCTTGGTTGTCAAACGCATCATCTTACCACAAGGTGATCCCAGAGGCAAATGGACTCCCACCTACGAGGGACCATTCATAATCAAGAAAATATTCTCCGGCGGCGCCATGTTGCTTACCACCATGGATGGCGAGGATTTCCCACATCCTGTGAATGCTGACATAGTCAAAAAATACTTCTCTTAAAAAGGAAAAAAAACAGCTCGCTAAGTTGAAAACCTGAAAGGGCAACTTAGGCAAAAAAAAATGAGCGTCTCGGTGGATTGAAAACCCGAAAGGGCGATCCAGGCAAAAATTAGAGACTAAACAAATACTATCCCGGTAGGCTGAAAACCTGAAAGGGCGGCCTAGGCAAAAGTTAGGGAATGAAGCATACAACAGTGTTCCGTTCAGCTGCCTACTCACCATCAAGATTCAACACCTCAAAGACACCGATCAGTCCATTCACTTTCTTCCAACAAGTGAGGGATGAGATGCTCGAGGACAGATTGGCAATAGCAGAGTTGAAACTTGACTGGATTGTTTTCACATAGCTATTTATCTCTATAAATATTTTCCAAAACTTTCTGACAGTTTCCTACTTCTAGGATTGTTGTCTCCCTGTGCTAACCAGCCTATCATGGCTCTTTTTCAAAAATCAATGCAGCTTAGGCTCAAAAATCACTATTTTCACTTTTTCTGTATTAAATACGTAAACGTCCCAATGATAATTTTGAATGAACATGTGCATTTGAATATGATTGATGTTTACCAGGAAAAACAGGAATAGCATTCAGGAAATGTCCCAATTATCTGGACATCATTCCATCAGAAGAAAACCACCAAGAGAAACGCATTTCTCAGCAAATCCCTCAAAAAGATTTTCTCTTCAAAAGAAGTCTTATCCCCCAGCAGGGTTGTTCCAGATTACTATCTTCAGAAGGTGTGATCCCCGCACCCGGACTTGGTCAGATAGTGCATCGGAGGATTATGCATCTTCCTCATTCCCATTTGAAAGGGCATCAGAACTTCCAGCTACCTTTCATTCTCAAGAGATATTCAAAGATCCTTCAACAGAATACCAGGGTTCTCAAAGAATTTCCCCAGCCAAGGGTACTCAAACAAGACAAAAGATCATCAACAATCACAATATAGTCATATCCAGATGACTGGCGGAAATTTATTTTCCCAAATAAAAGCTCGACATCTCACATTCATACATCACATTCATATTCATACATCATATTCATACATCATATTCATACATCATGCATCATGCGCATATTCATACGCATATTCATACACAACATCACATGCATATTTCTCCGGGAATATCATACATTACATGCATCATAAACATTGCACATTACTAACTTGATTTTTCAGGCAGACGGATATCTTCGACAAAGATGTTCTCAATCACATGCAGTGTTCACCTGAATTCCATGAACAGTTCTCTCAGATATAATCAAGCCGAAGATTCATTCTGATCACTTACCAACTCAAAAACAGACATCACAGATCTAAAGTTGATACCTCAGACGGTTCCAGAACGATCTAACATTGAAGATCTAAAGTTGATACCTCAGACGGTTCCAGAACGATCTAATATTGCAGATCTAAAGCGATACCTCAGACGGTTCCAGAACGATCTAACGTTGCAGATCTAAAGCGATACCTCAGACGGTTCCAGAACGATCTAGCATCAAAGATCTAAAGCGATACCTCAGACGGTTCCAAAACGATCTAACATTGCAGATCTAAAGCGATACCTCAGACAGTTCCAGAACGATCTAATATTGCGGATCTAAAGCGATACCTCAGACGGTTCCAGAACGATCTAATCTTGCGGATTTAAAGCGATACCTCAGACGGTTCAAGAATGATCTAACATCAAAGATCTAAAGCTGATACCTCAAACGGTTCCACAATGATCAACTTTCAAAATCTAAAGCAGAAAAAAACTTTGGACAAGTTCCGTAGCAATCATCTTCCAAGACTTAAAGCGGTAACCTTGGACGGTTCCGAAACAGTCAGCACAAAGACTTTCAAATCCTTCATCAAGATATAATCAATGGATTCATTCTGATGAACAAACCCTCAACCCATTTACCAGGTGGCATCTAAAAGCCCATCTCAGGTAATGTTCCAATCTGCCAACAACATTTCGCAGACAACATTCAAATGCAACTTCCAACATCTCTTCTGATCAAGGTAAGTGCAAATTTTCAGGGCATCTAAATATTCAATCATCTTCTACCTTCAGATTTCAGACAATCTCTTCGGGTTTAAGAAGATTGAATAGGGGCAACTGTTATACCCCAAAATTTGCCCGCATCTTTTTTCAAGAAAACTCCAATCTGAAAATTAAGAGTCTCATATAATCATGGATTTTTATTTCAACAAATATCCTGACATATGAAATACTTAGTTTTTAGAATTTTTCTTATACAGTAATTTGGCTTGCAGTTGAATTTATTCTTACGCAAACGCCAAATACTGTTTATTACTTCACACATGCTATTTATTTACAGATAAATAGTACTGACACAATTGGTACAGAGTTAAATCTTTTTGCAGGCGCAGAATCAGGAAACTCAGACTGTACTGGTAA
Source organism: Vicia villosa (assembly GCF_029867415.1). NCBI lineage: Eukaryota > Viridiplantae > Streptophyta > Magnoliopsida > Fabales > Fabaceae > Vicia > Vicia villosa. The sequence continues at coordinate 93,678 of NW_026704950.1, forward strand.
CAAGTAGATTATTATTATCTTTTGTTTCCCACTAATTTTTGTACTATATTCCATTATTTTCAAAAATATTTTCAAATCTCTTTTTCAAAAATCAAATCTCTCTTTTTCCCAACACTATCTCCACTTTCTTTCAAATCTTACTTCCACTCAAATTTTCCTTTTGTACGGAATCACATCATTCCCCAACGTCTCTATCCTCCTTTCCATTCTATAAATACCTCCCATTTTCTTCCATAAAATCTCACATCAAATTCTAATTCATCTCTCAAATTTCCACTTCATAATCCATCCTTTCTTCTTCCCCGACAAAATGGCGAAGCGGTGGGAAACGTGTTTTCTTATGGTCATCACCATTGCTACGGTGATCATGTCTTTCTTCTGTCTACATAGCCCGGAACACTGTGGACCTGGGATGCTTATGCTCCCAATCATCTACATGTTACTATTTGTAGCATGTGTTATCAATCGTCATTCTTAAAATTTGCCGTATTTCTTATTTCTTAAATGTATCGTTTATTCGTCGTACTGTTCAATATAGTATGTAATATTTGTACTGTCAGTATTAAATGTTGTACTATTTGTCATAATATTGCTTAATTACTCAGATAATATTTTATGTGTTTTCTGCCAGTCAAATATTCATTTTTCTGTGCATTAAATGATTTTCAGGGTTATTATCGGTAATTTTGCCCGCATACAGTAAATATTAGTTATTTATTATGTCTGTGTTTTTCTAACAAGTCATGTAAATAACTTTCATTTTTCACATAAAACAAAAACAACAAAAAAGAAAATTAACTTTGACTGTTGATTTTTCACTCTAACTGCTACGTCAATACCTGAACAGTCAGTTGACAGCCAAGCTGCTGGCAGTACAATTCTCAGTGTTTTGTACCATCAATCAAATCAACCTTTCACAATTCAAAATTCCAAGATTTTTGTTCTAGAAGTCTTCTGAATATCACGCGATTAGCAGAGACTCAACACTGCACAAAAATCAGGTACGCTTAATTGTCTCCTACATAAACAGTCCCTGACTAGGGTTTTCTTGTTTTTACAGGAGAAACAAGTTTTTGAGAGCTCAAATGGATTTCATACACATCCATATATCTCAAAGTACCATCATACAAATTTTCAAACTTCAATTCACTCAGACGCACCGTCAGCAGCTCAAACAGTCAACAGACAACCCGTTTGACCAAAAAAGTCAACAGACAGTCAAAAATGAAATTTTTTGTCAAAGTCCATATTTTGTCAAAGGATTCATCATTTGATCATTGTATGATCATAATTCATCAAGGAAAGATCAAAAATCAACAAAACCCTAAGATTCAAAATTAGGGTTTTTGCCTGAAAAGTCAACTCAACTTTGACTGATCATAACTCTCTCATCCTTCATCCAAAAAATTCAAACCAAAGCTTATTTTGAAGTAAATTCAATTATCTTTCAAATGCCATTGATCTCATGGTCATTGGATTCACCATTTGAAAAATATGATCAAAGACATTACAGGTCATTTTCAAAGTCAACAAAAAGACACTTTTTTCAAAAGGACACACAAGGAGCATCAAAAATCATTTTGACATGAGACCAAAGACATTGGTTAGAGGACTCTTTTAGGTTTCCAAAAAGTGCAAGATCTCCTTCATATGACAAAAATTGAAGGATTTACACCTTGTTGAAGTTGGCTAAATTTTGGAAAATGCATAAAATCAACATTGCTCAAAAATGCATTTTTTCCAAATGGGGCCAAGTTTTCATGGTTCAAACATCATTTCCATAATATTATGGGCCTCCCACGACCAAGACTAAGCCCATAACATTTTTCATCCATTTTTGCTTGATTTTTTCTTATTTTAAGATTAAATTAAAAGGAAAGATGAAAGGATAATGGATAGCTTGTATTCCAAGCATGACTCATCAATATGATGTTAGAACAAGATTTGTTCTGATCAATTATCTTAGTTTTGATGATAACAATAATATGAATTTTGCTTAAGATAATATGGTACTCTAATCCAATGCAATTTCCTTTTCAGGAAATATATAAAGAGTATGCATAATTCAGCGCTCAGAAGCTTTGTCTCAAAGGGTTCAACATGCAACATCAGAACATGGTCTGGCAAGACATCAGAAGATGGTCGAAGCAGAATCAGAACATGGGTCTATGGAAGCATCAGAAGAACATGAGATCAGAAGCAATGAAGTTCTGTTGGTATCACGCACAGAAGCACCTCAAGGTCAGAAGATCAGAAGATGCTTTGCACCAAGCTGTTTGACTCTGATGATATTCAAACGTTGTATTCACAAACATCAGATCAGAAGGAAGTACATGTGGCAGGCTACGCTGACTGACAAAAGGAACGTTAGAAGCTATTAAAGGCAACGTCAGTAGACACAGCGTGAACAAGGCTCGAGGTAGTTGACAAAAGCGTATAACATTAAATGCGATGCTGTACGGAACACGCAAAGCATTAAATGCACTCAACGGTCATCTTCTCCAACGCCTATAAATATGAAGTTCTGATGAGAAGCAAGGTTAACGATTCTGAACAAAACAACTCATATTAACTTGCTGAAACTCTGTTCTATTCAAAGCTCAGAATCTTCATCTTCATCAAAGCTCACTACATTGCTGTTGTAATATATTAGTGAGATTAAGCTTAAACGTTAAGAGAAATATCACAGTTTGTGATTATAGCTTTTAAGAAGCAAATTGTAATACTCTTAGAATTGATTACATTAAGTTGTAAGGAACTAGAGTGATCGTGTGGATCAGAATACTCTAGGAAGTCTTAGAGGTTATCTAAGCAGGTTGTAACTAGAGTGATCGTGTGGATCAGAATACTCTAGAAAGTCTTAGAGGGTATCTAAGCAGTTGTTCCTGGAGTGATCAGTGTGTGATCAGAAGACTCTGGAAGACTTAGTTGCTGACTAAGTGGAGAACCATTGTAATCCGTGCGATTAGTGGATTAAATCCTCAGTTGAGGTAAATCATCTCTGCGGGGGTGGACTGGAGTAGTTTAGTTAACAACGAACCAGGATAAAAATAACTGTGCAATTTATTTTATTGGTCAAGTTTTTAAAGCTACACTTATTCAAACCCCCCCTTTCTAAGTGTTTTTCTATCCTTCAATTGGCATCAGAGCGCCGGTTCTAAGGTGCAAGCACTTAACCGTGTTTAGAAAAGATTCAGGAAGAGAAAAACGCTTTAGTAAAAGATGGCTGATGAAACTGCAAAGTCTACATCTACATCTGGCTCTGCTGAGCAACACAACGGTAACAATGGTTATACTAGACCGCCGGTATTTGATGGTGAAAACTTTGAATACTGGAAAGATAAACTGGAAAGTTACTTTCTTGGTCTAGATGGTGATCTATGGGATCTTCTGATGGATGGTTACAAACATCCGGTAAATGCCAGTGGCGCAAAGCTGACAAGGCAAGAAATGAGCGATGATCAGAAGAAGCTTTTCAGGAATCATCATAAATGCAGAACTGTTTTGCTGAATGCTATCTCTCATGCTGAGTATGAGAAGATATCTAACAGGGAAACGGCCTATGACATATATGAGTCCTTGAAAATGACTCATGAAGGAAATGCTCAAGTCAAGGAGACTAAAGCTCTCGCCTTAATCCAGAAGTATGAAGCCTTCAAGATGGAGGATGATGAAGACATTGAAAAGATGTTTTCAAGATTTCAAACTCTTACTGCTGGATTGAGAGTTCTTGACAAGGGATACACAAAGGCTGATCACGTAAAAAAGATCATCAGAAGCTTACCCAGAAGATGGGGACCTATGGTGACTGCATTTAAGATTGCGAAGAATCTAAATGAAGTCTCTTTGGAAGAGCTGATCAGTGCCCTGAGGAGTCATGAAATTGAACTGGATGCAAACGAGCCTCAAAAGAAGGTAAGTCTATTGCATTAAAATCCAATATCAAGAAATGCACTAACGCTTTTCAGGCTAGAGAAGAAGATCCTGAAGAATCAGAATCTGAAGAAGAAAATGAACTGTCCTTGATCTCCAGAAGGCTAAATCAACTCTGGAAGAACAAGCAAAGGAAGTTCAGAGGCGTCAGAAGTTCAAAGAAATTTGAACGTGGAGAATCTTCTGATGACAGAAGATTTGACAAGAAGAAGGTCATGTGCTATGAATGCAATGAGCCTGGACACTTCAAGAATGAATGTCCAAAACTTCAGAAGGAAAATCCCAAGAAGAAGTTTCATAAGAAGAAAGGTCTTATGGCAACCTGGGATGAGTCAGAAGATGATTCAGACTCTGAAGATGAGCAGGCTAACTGTGCGCTGATGGCGACAGAAGATGACGGATCAGAATCTACATCAGAATCAGATTCTGAAGAGGTATTTTCTGAACTTACTAGAGATGAGTTAGTTTCCGGTCTAACAGAACTTCTGGAATTCAAGTCTCAGATTAGTCTCAAATACAAAAAGCTGAAAAAGCTATTTGAATTTGAAACAAAGAAGCTTGAGTTGTAGAATTCTGAATTAAAAGAAAAACTTTTAAAATTATCCAATAATGTTGGATCTCCTTCTGATTCAGAAAAATCCACTCCTAGTTTAAACCATATTCTGAAAGAATATGATTTAAGTTTCAGGAAGTTCTTATCTAGAAGTATTGGCAGAAGTCAGCTAGCTTCTATGATATATGCTGTGTCTGGAAACAAAAGAGTTGGCATTGGTTTTGAGGGTGAAACCCCATACAAACTTGAACCTGTTGATGAAATGAAATTCACATACAAGCCATTGTATGATCAGTTCAAGTATGGGCACTCCCATGATATTAGGCACACTTCACATGCTCAAAGTTTTCACATAACACTCACCAAAAAGCATGTGACACAACCTAGGAAATATCATGAAACTCACATTAAGAATTATCATGTTGTTCCTCCTTCTGCTTACAATGTTAAACCTAAGTTCAATCAGAACTTGAGGAGAACTAACAAGAAAGGACCCAAGAAGATGTGGGTACCAAAGAAAAAGACTATTTCTTTTGCAGATTCTCTTGGCAACAAAGAAGATAAAAGTCAACATGTCATGTCACCTGGACTCAAGTTGGTCGCAACACTTGAAGGGAAGAAGGACTGTCTTCCAAGTTCTGGTACTTAAATCTGTTGAAGAAACTATGTTTGTAGGAGATCAGAAAAGAAAGTTTATTAGTCTTGAAACCATTTGTTTTGTTTGTTTCTAAAGCAATGGTGTTTCGTTCTTGATTATTCTGAATGCTCTAAGTGCTACAGAATATACAATATTGAAACATTGATTGTGGACGAATCAATAAATATCTGGTTTGATGATAAACTTGTTTCTGATGAAACAAAGCAGCTTAAGAATTTCTGCAGATACAGTTTTATCTTATCAGAAGCTGCAGAACCAAGAAGTGAATCTCCAGAAGCTGTGTATATCAGAAGTAATGGATCAGAAGATCATTCAGATTTACATCAGCACACTTCAGAAGGAGTGTTTCCAGAAGAGAAATTTGATCAATTCAGAAGCAGTGATCGAAATCAGAAGGCGTAAAGCCTATTGAATATTTCACACCTGTCATCCATTATCTGATGATGAACACGTGTCTCTACGGTCAGTACGAAGTGTGCAGTTGAAAAGACGCCGACCTAGGTAACTGTATTAAATCATTTCATTTACCATGCTATCTCTCCTAATGTCATTTCTCATTTAATGCAAAATGATTTAATTATTTTCAAATCTTTTAAATAGCCCGCTTCAACTTCATTCTTTTCTCCTTCTCTCTATTTTGTTGTACATCTTTTTTTTTCGCTGCATCTGTTCTTTCTTTTTCAAACCCTAGTCTTTGTTCTAATCTTACGACATAATCATCATGAACTCTTCCTCTTGTTCATCTTCCTCAAAAGAAAGACTTACTTCTTCACAAATCCTTCTACGAAATTATGAATATGCTCCTTTGAAAACTTGCTTGATACCCACGAAGGACTTGGAGGTTTTATGTGAAACTGCTGTGGACTTAAACAATCTTAAAGCGAATGGCTTTAAGTGTGATGCAAGAATCCTTGAGCAAGGATGGTCCAAGTACCTTAATAGATTGGTTGGTCCAATTTATCCTGATCTTGTGAAGGATTTCTGGGTACATGCAACGGTTACCCCAACGGCCATCATTTCATTCGTGCTAGGGCATGAAGTGGTTATCTCTGAAAAACTGATCAGGAAGCTATACAATCTGAATGATGAAGAAGGTTGGTCTGGTTTTCGACATGCATCTGTTGATTGGTCGATAGTTGAAAAACAAATCTCTCAGTCTTCTGGGATTGACTCGAATAACACAGGCACCTTGAGGCCATTTTATAGAGTATGGGCTGAGATTATTCTGGGTTCTCTTCACCACAGAAAAAGGATGCTCTCCTCTTCTTACATCAGTCCAGATCACAAGCACACTCTTTTCTGCATTGGCAAAAAGACTGAGATCAACATTTCTCACATTCTGTTTGAGAATCTGAAGACTTCAATCTTTGAGTCAAGAGAAGAGGAAAGGGCGAAGTACCCTCATCTTTCAAGAACGACTATTCCGTTTGGAAGAATGATTTCAGACATTCTTACTGAAAGCAAAGTGCTGGACTCCATCAGAAAACTCAATGCATCCCATTTGCTTGGAGTAGTTCAAGGTCCCATTTTCAATGGTGTGGATTTGTTCAGATTAGAACTCATTCAAAATGTACCTTCTGTGTGCCCAAGCTTTCCTGACATTCTCTCAAGAAGAGTTGCTGTTGAAGGTTTTGCCTCCTTGTTTCAAGAAGAACTGCATCAGGTTGTCAAGTCTTACCTGGAAGATTGTGTTAGGAAGCAATCAGATATTGATCCTGCTTGGATCCGTGGCAGAGTACTTCCGTCCAAGGCTGACCTTTTGAAGAAGGATCAAAAGGAACAAAAGGCTAGGTTTAAAAGAAAAGCCCGAGAAGATGAGGCTAAGAAAGTCAAGAAGTTGAGAGTCACCTTTGATCCTGACAAGGTGGACTCTGAAGAACGAAGGGAGAAAAGGATTAGAGATTCCTTTCGCAGAACCAGATCTTCTTCCTCTGTGCAAATCTCCAGGCAGGTTTTTACTCCACCTCCCTCTGTCCCTAAACCATCCTTCCAATCACCTCCATCTGAACCAAAAATAAACTTCACCTTACCAAATCCTTCTCCATCAACCTCCTCCTCTCCCATTCTAAATCCCACTCCTCTAAATATTCTTCCCCCAACTCCTTCTGATAAGACTTTCTCACCAATTCCCTTTACAAATAATCCATCCTCATCAATCATTCTCTCAGTTATTCCCTCCTCCTCATCCACCGCACCTCCACCTTCTGTATCCAATCCCTTACCTACCAGAAAATCAAAACCTTTTTGTCCTCTCTACCCGGACTACAAATTCACCCTCAATCCGCCTGAACCTGAACTCTCTACCTACCTGGAACTTTTCAGATATGAGGTAATCAATGGCTTAGACCTTCTGAAGGAAGCCTTCCTAAATGATCTGAATGATGTTTCTACAAGAAATATCTGGAAAAGATTTCGCAAGGTGTTTCAAGAAGAAGCAATGGGAGTACAGAAAAGACTAGTGGCTGCTGCCCCACGACCTCGTGGAATTCTGAGGAATTATGAAGACTTCTGGTTTGCTAGTCTCAAAGGAAGACATCTGTTGGAAGAGAAGCCCTTCTTGGATGAGATGGAACAATTAAGACTGGCTGCTGAAATGGAAGCAAATCCATGCAGGGATATTGTTATCTTTATTCCTGATTATCCTGTTCTGCTCGGAGACGTTAAGACTCTCTTTAACTATCTGAGGGAAAACCCTTCTGAGAAAGACCCAAGCTTGGTCATTCCAGAAGTTGTTGACCCACCAGAAGTTGAAGGTCCTTCTGCTCCCAGGAATCTAGCTACCATTCTTCAGGCACTTGAGAATGGAGACTCGGAAATTCCTGCTGCAGAATATGGAGATGCTTCTATGCAAGAAGCAGATGTTGAAGATCATGTTGCTGAATCAGATCCTGTTGAGGAAATCCCTGCAAATGATCTATCCATGGAAGCTACAGATCAAGTTGCTATTTCTGTGGTTGAAAGCGGTGAAGCTTCTTCTGATGAATCTTCTCGTCTTGCAAGGACTCTGGAAGAAATTCAGAAGAGACAGGATGAGCAAAGCTCACTCAATGCTGAGTATAGAGCTTTCATGGTAAGGCAAGATGGACACAACAATGAGGTTCAAGAGATGCTGGCCAAGATCTTGTCAAGGCTAGGGCCATCTGTCATACCCCAAAATTTGCCCTCCTGATTTTATTTCTACGGGTTTATGCTTCGCATATTATTTGCGTAATTGCGCATTTATTCATACATACGTTCATTTTACGCATTTTTATTCTAGTGTATGATTTAATGGCTGTAGTTTTATTTACTAATTATCGTGGTTTATGGGTTTAATATTTAATTCAATCTTAGTTTAAATTGAATTTTAAATTAAAACTATTAAACCATTTTAATTCATTATACTAATATTTTATCTTTTTTTGTTTGTTTGCTCTTACTAATGTATTTAGGTGCAAAAAGAAGAAGCCCAATCTTACCTCAAAGAAAGTCCATGACCTCAAGGGGAGCCTTAATTCCATTACTTTATATTTTATTTTTTAAGATTTTAATTAATATTGATTTGAATTTTTATTCATTTTAAAATATTAAATAAATCATAAAAATATGAAATATTTTAAATCACAAATTATGATTTGGACTAATTTTAAAAGCCAATAAAATCTGATTTTTCTAAATGCAATAACGTGTGAGATTGATTGGGATTTGGTTGATTGAAGACTAAAAAGGAAGGATTCAATATCAATTAAAAAACAAAATTACAATCATCCAAATACGAGGGATTTGATTCAGGCTCTTAAACCTAAAATCACCTGTATATATTGACGACAAAAAATCAGAGTGAAGGGGTTTTTTTTTTTCGGCAGACAAGGGGACTGGTTCGAAGGCTCAAAGGAGTCCAAAAATTCTGGAATTCGGTGTGAGAAAGTTGAGAGAATTCAGAGACTTTTGGAGTTTCATACGCGTTCCTGGGACCTTAGTAATCGTTTACCAATCGCAATCGAAGTCCAAAGCATCCAGTATCAGCATCAGAACGCACACGGTTCGCTTGAATTTTTTCGATTTCGATTACATCTGTTTGTGCATCATAAACAAGTTTCGATTATATATTCGTGTTTATATTGATGCTTATGAACTTTCTGGATGATTAATTTGATTCTGGTGATGGATTGAACGATTTACAATGGCTAGGGTTTTAAGCTCATAATTTGGGGCTACGCGTTTAGGGACCAAATTGATTGAAATTAATCATGTTTTCGTGATCAGGGGATATTATTTAATCAATCTGGATTTTGTTTGGTACCTATAGATAGTGATTTGCAGGTTTTTGATGTCGAAGGTCTATGGCCACGGACGCAAACCGTAGGCAAAAGTATGTGCTGTTGCAGAAAAAAAACGAATGAGGGAGAAGACTATCCTGGGCGCGTTTTCTGGTTCTTAAAATTTTTTTAAGTTGTTTTTTGTATTATATTATTGTTAGTGATTTCTAATATCAAATAACGCAGCTAGCACAGTTGGAAACAGGGCGATGAGTCACCTGGGTTCGATACCCAGGAAAGACGTTATTTTCTTTTGAACTCTACTTCTATAGGATCCCATGTACACAGTCAATGCGAATCCACGATGAACCTTCACACGCCAGCCCTCAGATTGGGCAGATGCTATATCCAACGTATTCCAGGTTGATAGCACACCATGGGCCTCAATAAATATGCCACACCAGATTAAAAGCTGAGTATTTTCTAAATTCTTTTTCTCTTAATCACATAATTTGTTTCATTTTTGTTTTGTTTATATAATTGTTTCCACACACAATTCCTTTTTAAAAATCTTTTAAAACAATTTGTTTCTAATTTCTTTTTTCACAAAAATATATAAAACATGTTTATTTGTTTTAACTATTATTAAATAATTATATTTTAATTGTCTTAAATTAATTTAGTTTATTTGAATTATTTGTTTAATTAGGTAAATAATTTTTATTAATTGTTTAAAAATACTTATTAGGATTAGGAAATTTAATCAAAACCTCGATTTAATTAATTGGGTTGAAAACCAATAATTAACTCGTTTTTTTTTCCTCTCTATTAACCATGGCTAACTTGTGCCCTACTCAGGGTTTGCGAGGATCATTCCTACACTGAAAATATTTTTTCCTTGTCCTTTTCAGGGTCGACCTTTCAAATACCTTCCGACTACGCGTTATACCAATCAATCAAAAGCTAAGTTTCAATCTTTATCTTATTTATTTATTTAATGTTATTTTACTGTTAATTTATGCTTTATAGATTAAATTAGGATTTATTCTTAAATGCCAATGAATTGTCTATACACTCACTTCCTATTATCTTCCTGCTAATTCTCAGATGGTCAGAGTCAATGCTTCATACACGAGGCAAACCTTTGCCCACCAACCTCCCAATTGAAGCTAAGTATTTTTACCCTTTTTCTCGTATTTTTACTTTTGTTGATTAGGGTTAACCCTGTTTATGGCTGAACTGATAATGCACTCACAAATGCTCGTTTTCTATTTTATTCTATTTTTTTTCAGGGTTCGTCAATTGTCGAAGCGCGTCGAATGTCGGTAACCCTAAAACTTTGCTCTAAAATTATTATTTATGTCAAACTTATTATCCCGCTGGTTTCAATTCCCCTCTCCTCCGCTGGTTACAATTTCCCTTCCCCGTATTTGTTATGTTATTGCGTGGTTAGTAATTTAGGGAGTGTAACCTTGAATTGAATTAGCCTCACTAATTATAAGATAATATATTGAATTAATCACGTGATTGTTGCACCCACGCACCTTTTGTGGTAACCCCTCTTGTTGCCTCGTTGCCTGTTGCCTTGTTGCCTTGTGTTTTCCTGCAGAATAGCCATGTCCCTCGAATACGAGGATACCTCAGCAAATGTTGCCCTCAGTTCATTCAAAGGTCATAAGTCCCTAATGATGCTGCCTTCGATACGCTAATATGACCTCGACCCTCGAAAGTTGCTTACGAAAAGGCTGAGGTATCCTCTGGCTGCCTACGAAAAAGGCTATTCTGGCCCTTCCCTCAGACTACCTGCCTCTCTATGGCATGGGTCAGTCTTATGGCGAAGGATAGTTCGATGACCCTTCAAACCTCCAAACGAAAGGCTTCCTGCCCACTTATGGCAAGGATTGACCCTTTCATTCTGAAAGGCTAAAAAGAGACCTATCATCTGAGTTTAAGGTAATTGCCCCTAATTGCCTTGCCATGCTCTATTTTCTATATTCTTTCTCAAAATTCTTCAAAAACTGGCTACGCTCATTTACGAGCTAAAGTCCATTTTTCCTCTTTCATCTACATTTTCTGAAAACGAGCAAGCAAAGCAATTAAGAGCCCATGGAAAACCATGGATGCAAAGGGTGCCTTACACCTTCCCTTTGTATAACTTACCCCCCGAACTCAAAATCTTTCAAAAGGTCTTTTCCTGTTCTTTTAGCCTTTCCTAAAATTGGATAAAATAAAAGTCGGTGGCGACTCTTGCTTACCGCAACATTTTCGATTATAAAAGTCAGTTCACCGTATTACAGAACTGGCGACTCTGCTGGGGATAAATTTCGATAAAAGAGGGGTTACCTTAAAAGTTTAGGATTCACCTTAAATGTGTTCTATTGTTTGCTTTGTTTGCTTTAATTTTGCAGGGCTGTTTTGGGTATTTTGCTGTGTGAAAGATCCTAACCCGGATCTGAGTACCCTAGGTATATGGCATGAGATCAAGGAGACTGCACAGCGTATACTGATGTGGTTGATCTGATGGCCATCGTTAGTGTGACACATTGGTTTGTCCTGGTGTTCCTTGGGATCCGACCTGAGGAAATGCTTGGCTGCCGCGTGGTGTCATTAAGCACTAATTTGCCCTTAGAACCTTAGTCGAACTTGACTTTGGCCTATTAGAAAGTAGCGAGATGGCCGGCTTTGGTTCCGACCGAAGTTGGTTGATACTCGAAGCTACACTCATATGGACTGGACTTTCAGGACCTTTTCGGTTGGCGATTCGATTGCCGAACTGAGATAAGCGCCTTCGAGAAAGGTCAATGATATGAGCTCCCTAGAACCCGATATTTATATAGGACAGGTTTGAACCAACTAAACTTCAGGAGGAGGGTACATACCTTTTGACCACGTGCAAGCCTAACCATAAGGCAAAATTGTGTGACTTGTGTGACTTGCGTGACTTGTTTGTGTTTGCTACTAACTTTCGTTTCCTTGCAGGTTTTTTTAAAAAAGGACTTGTTTGTCCTTACTACCCCACACTATGCCTAATGAACTGCATTCGCATAACATCACGACATCATGACATCATAAGCATAACATGATTTAACTAACCCTTTCAAGGATCTTAGGAATTTAGGGCGCACAATTTCAGGTGCCCTTATCAAAGGTTGATTTCTTAATCAAGGGGCAAGAGGATTTATTTTTCTCTAGCCGCATACCTTCCAATTCAAAGACACAGTACCTAATCAAGGGGCCAGAGGATTTATTTTCCTCTAGCCATGTGCTTTCAAATTCAGAAGTATCCCGGATCAGAGGCGATGACCCACTCGATATGGTGAGCTCGATTCTCAAAGAAGGATGTTCAAAGACGAAATTCAGAATTCTTCAGACAAAGACGTGACCAAATCACTTTCTGATGTTGCTAACTAAATTCCTAAAGATCCTTGAAAAGATTGCATTTGCATTCATAACATCACATAGAACTAACTTTTCCTTTCAGGTCGACCAACTGGTCAGACAGATACCATCAACAAATCAATCTCTATCAGATGAACATTCTGGAAGCTTGACCCCCAGACTTCTGAAACATTCCAATCAGATATACATTCCGGAAGCTCGAACCCCGGACATTCTGAAAGTTCCAATCAGATGAACACTCTGGAAGCTTGACCCCCAGACTTCTGAAACATTCCAATCAGATATACATTCCGGAAGCTCGAACCCCGGACATTCTGAAAGTACCAATCAGATGAACACTCTGGAAGCTTGACCCCCAGACTTCTGAAACATTCCAATCAGATATACATTCCGGAAGATCGAACCCCGGACATTCTGAAAGTTCCAATCAGATGAACACTCTGGAAGCTTGACCCCCAGACTTCTAAAACATTCCAATCAGATATACATTCCGGAAGCTCGAACCCCGGACATTCTGAAAGTTCCAATCAGATGAACACTCTGGAAGCTTGACCCCCAGACTTCTGAAACATTCCAATCAGATATACATTCCGGAAGCTCGAACCCCGGACATTCTGAAAGTTCCAATCAGATGAACACTCTGGAAGCTTGACCCCCAGACTTCTGAAACATTCCAATCAGATATACATTCCGGAAGCTCGAACCCCGGATACTCTAAATCTCTACACCAGTTCTACAACAACGACGCAAGCCAAATGCACCTAAGCGTCAATTCACTAAAATCAATATGTCGTCGGCTCAAACATTACAAACATCTGTTGAAGATCATATTGATTACTCTGAGGGATGCTCCTAAGAATTCTAACACCTCCACTCCTGTCTATAGACTCAATGCGAGGTGCGCGTACCATTCCAACATTCTTGGACCTTACACAAACAATTGCTGGACATTGAGGAATAAGATTCAAGATCTAATCGATAACGGAGAAATCAAATTCAACCCTCCTAAAACTCCTGTGGTGATCACTGCTCCTATGCCTAGTCATGACAAGACCGATTGACGTCTAGACGGACGAATTTTTGGATCATTAGATCTACTTTCATTTGCATGTTTCTTTTCTGTTTGTTTAAACATTCGACTTATGATAGACATTATCTGTTTTAATAATCATCATCAGTGCATTGCATATGTTTGTCTTGAATAAATTATTTCGTTATCACTCATTTTAAATTATGTCTTTATTCTGCATATGCTTTTGTGATACTCAACTCCTGCTAAAGTTGTATACCTTTTGAGGGAGGATGACGAAAGCGATACCGCAACCCCATACAGTATGCTTTTGAACGGATTATGTTGACGATGTACAGGCATTGATTCAATTCCTAAACAGTGGAGAAATAAGGATGTTAATCCCTCGTCAACCCCTTTGAGCCTAAGAAGTAGAAGTTTCTTTCTTGTACTAACTAAAACCCTTGATCATAACCTGGGGCAGGGTAGTACTCAGTTAATTTGGTTGTGCATTCTATTTTAAGAGAATCATTCAGTACATCTTTCAATAAAGGTTTCAATCACAAGCATTCATCCGCACACATCAAAGAAGTGTTGGAGATGTCAATCAAAAGCCAATGATGGTTCATCAATCATTAAGCAAGCCAGTCAATATCTTCCAAAAAAGAAAAAAATGGAAAAAACATATATACAAAGAAAAGCCTGCTAAGTCGAAAATCAAAAAGGTGACTTAGGCAAAAATCAAGGCATCCCGATGACTGTAATCTCAAAAATAAACAGTTCAGGCAAAAGTTAGGGATATCTAAAAGATGAAAAAAAAGAGAAGTCAATAAATTCCTGAACAACACAATGTTGTGACTACCAAAAGGAAGAAATGACTGCCATCTCAAAAAGTTCTCTTTGTTTGTGAACCATCATCATTATCAAAGGTGCAAATCCAAAAGTCTCTTGGAACCTGAATGCATAAGTTGAATTAACTGACCTTAGGACTGAAGATCATCACGAAGAGGGGTGGGTACAATCAAATTTTGAGCCTTTATCCTTTGTTTCTTAAACCGTGAACCAAGCCACGTTACAACCCTTGAAAGTCCTAACTGAAGCATGGTTAGTTCGAAAGCATACTGTCATAACAAAGGTATCCCAACTCCTTAAGGTTTACCACAAATGCCGAGTTGATATCACATTTTTACAAACGTCACACTGTTACAAATATCATGTTTTTACAAATATCGCGTTTTTACATCTCCTGTTTTAAACATTTTCAAAAAAAAAAATCAAGACAGGCGTATGCATTGCATCTCATGAATTCATTATTAAGCACATTCTGCTACATAATTTCAAATGTTAGCATCAGAACGAATTTGCACAGGGTATGGCTAATGACTGAAACTTATCTCGACAAACAAAATTACTCCAAGAAGCCATGTCTCTTACGTATACAAGGGGCATGACATGTTTTGTCCAATCAATCTGGGGCAATCAAGTCAAAATTCCAAGAATATCTCATGGGTGCTCGAACAATCAGGGGCATGCATCCAAGTATATCTAAAGCTACTCCCCAATCAACGTAAGACATTGTCATGAGCCTATGATTACTGGGGGCATATCGCCCATAGTGCACATCTCATAGAGTCCTCACGAGGCGAATCTTTCCAAAAGTTCCTACTAACTGGGGCAAATCTATGCAAGTCCAGTTCAACATCTTGATCAATACTCAGTGGCGTGTCCTGAATCGAGTAGTAAGCTACTATGATACTGGGGGCAACTTTCAAGACATCCACATCTCCCCACAGAGCCAGGTTCATAAGATCATATCCCCACAAAGTAATCATTAAGAAGATATCTTCAAAAGTTCTCGTCCCGACACAGATATGGATCCCCAACAGAGTTTACATCTTCAACACTGTTGTTTCTCCAACACCTTGCTCTTTGCCAACATGGTTTATTAATGTCTTTGTTCCCCATCAGGGTATATCAAGTTACTGATCATCCCCACGCAAGAATTATAAATCCCCAGCTGTACTTCCTCAAGACAAAATCAAACGACAAAATCACAATGATACAGAGATTTATTTTCTCGAGATACTCCAAATAGCATAAATCATGTTCATACATCATGTATCATAGTAAATTCATACATAACATACATACGCCCTATTGCATAGGCATAACACTCTCATTCAATTCAAAATTACAATGCATGCTTCACGACATTGCATAAAACTAATATTTCTTTTTCAGCCTATTTCTACAATCAAATAAACATTGTATTCTAGATATAGTGCAGAGATAATCAAGTCAACGATTTAATTCTGATGCTCATTCAAGACCGAGATTTAATTCTGATACTTAGTTCCGGGTATTCTCCAAAGATAGTTCAGAAATAATCCAAACAAAGATTTAATTCTGATACTTAGTTCCGGGTATTCTCCAGAGATAGTTCAGAGATAATCAAAACAAAGATTTAATTTTGACACTTAATTTTGGATATCGTCCAAAGATAGTTCAGAAATGATCAAGACGAAGATTTAATTCTGACACTTAATTTTGGGTATTCTCCAAAGATAGTTCAGAGATAATCAAGATAGTTATTTAATTTTGACACTTAATTTTGGGTATTCTCCAAAGATGGTTCAGAGATAATCAAGATAGAGATTTAATTCTGATACTTAACAGTTCAGAGATAATCAAGATAATTATTTAATTCTGACGCTTAATTTTGGGTATCCTCCAAAGATAGTTCAGAGATAAACAAGATAGAGATTTAATTGTGACAATTATTTCGAAAATAGTTCAGAGATAATCAAGACGACGATTTAGTTCTGATACTTAGTTTCGAGCATCCTCCATAAATAGTTCAAAAGACTCAGATCTAATTCAGTTACTACGAACGGTGTTGACATGATCAATCGCCAATAAATTTTCTCTCAAGGCCTGGATGGCATCTTTAAGCCCATCTCCGACAAAAGTCCCTACTGCAGCTAGGGCAAATTCCTTGGTATTCTAGTGTTCAATCCTCTTCTACCTTCAGATTCCGACAAACACACATCTTCAGGTCTAAGAAGATTGAACAGGGGCAGCTGTCATACCCCAAAATTTGCCCTCCTGATTTTATTTCTACGGGTTTATGCTTCGCATATTATTTGCGTAATTGCGCATTTATTCATACATACGTTCATTTTACGCATTTTTATTCTAGTGTATGATTTAATGGCTGTAGTTTTATTTACTAATTATCGTGGTTTATGGGTTTAATATTTAATTCAATCTTAGTTTAAATTGAATTTTAAATTAAAACTATTAAACCATTTTAATTCATTATACTAATATTTTATCTTTTTTTGTTTGTTTGCTCTTACTAATGTATTTAGGTGCAAAAAGAAGAAGCCCAATCTTACCTCAAAGAAAGTCCATGACCTCAAGGGGAGCCTTAATTCCATTACTTTATATTTTATTTTTTAAGATTTTAATTAATATTGATTTGAATTTTTATTCATTTTAAAATATTAAATAAATCATAAAAATATGAAATATTTTAAATCACAAATTATGATTTGGACTAATTTTAAAAGCCAATAAAATCTGATTTTTCTAAATGCAATAACGTGTGAGATTGATTAGGATTTGGTTGATTGAAGACTAAAAAGGAAGGATTCAATATCAATTAAAAAACAAAATTACAATCATCCAAATACGAGGGATTTGATTCAGGCTCTTAAACCTAAAATCACCTGTATATATTGACGACAAAAAATCAGAGTGAAGGGGTTTTTTTTTTTCGGCAGACAAGGGGACTGGTTCGAAGGCTCAAAGGAGTCCAAAAATTCTGGAATTCGGTGTGAGAAAGTTGAGAGAATTCAGAGACTTTTGGAGTTTCATACGCGTTCCTGGGACCTTAGTAATCGTTTACCAATCGCAATCGAAGTCCAAAGCATCCAGTATCAGCATCAGAACGCAAACGGTTCGCTTGAATTTTTTCGATTTCGATTACATCTGTTTGTGCATCATAAACAAGTTTCGATTATATATTCGTGTTTATATTGATGCTTATGAACTTTCTGGATGATTAATTTGATTCTGGTGATGGATTGAACGATTTACCATGGCTAGGGTTTTAAGCTCATAATTTGGGGCTACGCGTTTAGGGACCAAATTGATTGAAATTAATCATGTTTTCGTGATCAGGGGATATTATTTAATCAATCTGGATTTTGTTTGGTACCTATAGATAGTGATTTGCAGGTTTTTGATGTCGAAGGTCTATGGCCACGGACGCAAACCGTAGGCAAAAGTATGTGCTGTTGCAGAAAAAAAACGAATGAGGGAGAAGACTATCCTGGGCGCGTTTTCTGGTTCTTAAAATTTTCTTAAGTTGTTTTTTGTATTATATTATTGTTAGTGATTTCTAATATCAAATAACGCAGCTAGCACAGTTGGAAACAGGGCGATGAGTCACCTGGGTTCGATACCCAGGAAAGACGTTATTTTCTTTTGAACTCTACTTCTATAGGATCCCATGTACACAGTCAATGCGAATCCACGATGAACCTTCACACGCCAGCCCTCAGATTGGGCAGATGCTATATCCAACGTATTCCAGGTTGATAGCACACCATGGGCCTCAATAAATATGCCACACCAGATTAAAAGCTGAGTATTTTCTAAATTCTTTTTCTCTTAATCACATAATTTGTTTCATTTTTGTTTTGTTTATATAATTGTTTCCACATACAATTCCTTTTTAAAAATCTTTTAAAACAATTTGTTTCTAATTTCTTTTTTCACAAAAATATATAAAACATGTTTATTTGTTTTAACTATTATTAAATAATTATATTTTAATTGTCTTAAATTAATTTAGTTTATTTGAATTATTTGTTTAATTAGGTAAATAATTTTTATTAATTGTTTAAAAATACTTATTAGGATTAGGAAATTTAATCAAAACCTCGATTTAATTAATTGGGTTGAAAACCAATAATTAACTCGTTTTTTTTCCTCTCTATTAACCATGGCTAACTTGTGCCCTAGTCAGGCTTTGCGAGGATCATTCCTACACTGAAAATATTTTTTCCTTGTCCTTTTCAGGGTCGACCTTTCAAATACCTTCCGACTACACGTTATACCAATCAATCAAAAGCTAAGTTTCAATCTTTATCTTATTTATTTATTTAATGTTATTTTACTGTTAATTTATGCTTTATAGATTAAATTAGGATTTATTCTTAAATGCCAATGAATTGTCTATACACTCACTTCCTATTATCTTCCTGCTAATTCTCAGATGGTCAGAGTCAATGCTTCATACACGAGGCAAACCTTTGCCCACCAACCTCCCAATTGAAGCTAAGTATTTTTACCCTTTTTCTCGTATTTTTACTTTTGTTGATTAGGGTTAACCCTGTTTATGGCTGAACTGATAATGCACTCACAAATGCTCGTTTTCTATTTTATTCTATTTTTTTTCAGGGTTCGTCAATTGTCGAAGCGCGTCGAATGTCGGTAACCCTAAAACTTTGCTCTAAAATTATTATTTATGTCAAACTTATTATCCCGCTGGTTTCAATTCCCCTCTCCTCCGCTGGTTACAATTTCCCTTCCCCGTATTTGTTATGTTATTGCGTGGTTAGTAATTTAGGGAGTGTAACCTTGAATTGAATTAGCCTCACTAATTATAAGATAATATATTGAATTAATCACGTGATTGTTGCACCCACGCACCTTTTGTGGTAACCCCTCTTGTTGCCTCGTTGCCTGTTGCCTTGTTGCCTTGTGTTTTCCTGCAGAATAGCCATGTCCCTCGAATACGAGGATACCTCAGCAAATGTTGCCCTCAGTTCATTCAAAGGTCATAAGTCCCTAATGATGCTGCCTTCGATACGCTAATATGACCTCGACCCTCGAAAGTTGCTTACGAAAAGGCTGAGGTATCCTCTGGCTGCCTACGAAAAAGGCTATTCTGGCCCTTCCCTCAGACTACCTGCCTCTCTATGGCATGGGTCAGTCTTATGGCGAAGGATAGTTCGATGACCCTTCAAACCTCCAAACGAAAGGCTTCCTGCCCACTTATGGCAAGGATTGACCCTTTCATTCTGAAAGGCTAAAAAGAGACCTATCATCTGAGTTTAAGGTAATTGCCCCTAATTGCCTTGCCATGCTCTATTTTCTATATTCTTTCTCAAAATTCTTCAAAAACTGGCTACGCTCATTTACGAGCTAAAGTCCATTTTTCCTCTTTCATCTACATTTTCTGAAAACGAGCAAGCAAAGCAATTAAGAGCCCATGGAAAACCATGGATGCAAAGGGTGCCTTACACCTTCCCTTTGTATAACTTACCCCCCGAACTCAAAATCTTTCAAAAGGTCTTTTCCTGTTCTTTTAGCCTTTCCTAAAATTGGATAAAATAAAAGTCGGTGGCGACTCTTGCTTACCGCAACATTTTCGATTATAAAAGTCAGTTCACCGTATTACACCATCTTAGATTGAGTCTCTGTTGTTTCTTTTTTTTCGTTGCATCTGTTTTTGTGCATCTGATCTTACTTATCTTCATGTACTTCTGTACCTGCTGTTTGAACCTCAATGAAATCATCTTCTTCCTCCGTGTGTTTCGTTTTGTTTGTCTCTGAATCTTTTCTGTTTTTTGATGATATGACAAAAAGGGGGAGAAATATGTGATAAATGATTTGATTTAATCAGTTGCTTTTACTAACAAGAACTGCAAGTTCTATATGGTTTAAGTGTTTTGCAGGTATAAAGAAGTGAAGAGAATCTTCAAAGCAAACACAAGAAGCAAAACCATAAGAAGTGTTATTCTGTAAAAAGAATAAGCTCATGGAAACTGAAGCAAGCTGAGTGCTGTCAAGCTTCAGAAATCAGAAGCAAGAAAGAAGAATGAATCAGAAGCACTGATAATAGAATTTGATCCATATTTGTCTATTTGCTCTGACAAAATTCTATTTGCTCTGATACATTATTTTAGCCTATATGGCTCTGATACATATCATGTGTTCTAATATACATTTTATGTTCTGACTCGTTCATGCTGACTTTTGTCGTTTAGTTTTTGTTCTGTAACATTTCAGGATGTAGAGATGCTCTGATGATGCTCTGGTACATTCAACAATGTTCTGATACAAATCTAACATGAAGTGATGTTGGTAGAAATTCAAAGCTCTGAAGCTATCCGATGGAAGCAGAAATCAGAAGCTGTGAATGTTCTGAAGATCAAAGAAATTCAAGTTCTGAAGCTGTCCTAAATGGAAGCAGAAATCAGAAGCTGTGAATGTTCTGAAGATCAAAGAAATTCAAGTTCTGAAGCTGTCCTAAACGGAAGCAGGAATCAGAAGCTGTGAGTGTTCTAAGGATCTAAAGAAATTCTAGTTCTGAAGCTGTCCAATGGAAGCAGAAGTCAGAAGCTATGAATTCTCTGAAGACAGAAGCTTATGTGATCGTCTCTACCGAAATAATCAGGGAAGTCTTTTATTAAAGTTCTTCGAGTATTTATTTCAGGGGGAGATTATTTATCTCAGGGGGAGATTGTTAATCTCAGGGGGAGACATATTCACATGCTTATGCTATAGCTGTGTAATTTGTCTTTTGCCGTCTGCTCTTTCTGATCGCAAATTCATATCATTTATATATGTTTTTGTCATCATCAAAAAGGGGGAGATTGTTAGAACAAGATTTGTTCTGATCAATTATCTTAGTTTTGATGATAACAATAATATGAATTTTGCTTAAGATAATATGGTACTCTAATCCAATGCAATTTCCTTTTCAGGAAATATATAAAGAGTATGCATAATTCAGCGCTCAGAAGCTTTGTCTCAAAGGGTTCAGCATGCAACATCAGAACATGGTCTGGCAAGACATCAGAAGATGGTCGAAGCAGAATCAGAACATGGGTCTATGGAAGCATCAGAAGAACATGAGATCAGAAGCAATGAAGTTCTGATGGTATCACGCACAGAAGCACTTCAAGGTCAGAAGATCAGAAGATGCTTTGCACCAAGCTGTTTGACTCTGATGATATTCAAACATTGTATTCACAAACATCAGATCAGAAGGAAGTACATGTGGCAGGCTACGCTGACTGACAAAAGGAACGTTAGAAGCTATTAAAGGCAACGTCAGTAGACACAGCGTGAACAAGGCTCGAGGTAGTTGACAAAAGCGTATAACATTAAATGCGATGCTGTACGGAACACGCAAAGCATTAAATGCACTCAACGGTCATCTTCTCCAACGCCTATAAATATGAAGTTCTGATGAGAAGCAAGGTTAACGATTCTGAACAAAACAACTCATATTAACTTGCTGAAACTCTGTTCTATTCAAAGCTCAGAATCTTCATCTTCATCAAAGCTCACTACATTGCTGTTGTAATATATTAGTGAGATTAAGCTTAAACGTTAAGAGAAATATCACAGTTTGTGATTATAGCTTTTAAGAAGCAAATTGTAATACTCTTAGAATTGATTACATTAAGTTGTAAGGAACTAGAGTGATCGTGTGGATCAGAATACTCTAGGAAGTCTTAGAGGTTATCTAAGCAGGTTGTAACTAGAGTGATCGTGTGGATCAGAATACTCTAGAAAGTCTTAGAGGGTATCTAAGCAGTTGTTCCTGGAGTGATCAGTGTGTGATCAGAAGACTCTGGAAGACTTAGTTGCTGACTAAGTGGAGAACCATTGTAATCCGTGCGATTAGTGGATTAAATCCTCAGTTGAGGTAAATCATCTCTGCGGGGGTGGACTGGAGTAGTTTAGTTAACAACGAACCAGGATAAAAATAACTGTGCAATTTATTTTATTGGTCAAGTTTTTAAAGCTACACTTATTCAAACCCCCCCTTTCTAAGTGTTTTTCTATCCTTCATATGACTCATTCAACTCTGTCTCAAAGCAAAGTACAGCAGAGGGAGAGAAGAAAATCAAGCCATAGTGGCTTAAATGCCAAGCTACATATGTGGAAAAGTCAAGATTCTAGCAAAAGCACTTATTGCTTTCTAGCTTAGATTTTAAGCACCTCAATGCTTATAAATAGGCTAGCATACTTCAGTAATAAGGAGAGAACCAATTCAGTAGCATTCATAAGCACATAGCACTCTTGTAACAACTTGTAATTTTCAAAGAAACTTGAAATTCGAATATTAAGTTTCAGTCAATTTCAATACAAAATAAACATTCAAACATCATCTCTGAGCTTCACTGAAACAATTCCAATCATTTCCAAGTCTTAAACCTCATTGAATCGAGCTATATAGGCCACGGTTTGTTTAAACTAAAACCAACTTATATCTCATAACACACGCATATTTAACAAGATGTAGATGCATAATTGTGTTTGGTTTGAAGCTCTGGTCGTTTCTGGAGCTTCAATTGGATTTTAATGGCTGTTTGTAGCATATACCATTTTAGGGTTTCCTTAGCTCAAAATTAGGGTTCTTCATTAGGGCCAAAATTAAAGCAAATAAAGGGCATGGTTACATTCAGTGGAACAAGACGAGTTGAATGGTACCATCGCGCCTAATTTCTTTTATGTCTAACCCCTATTCGTTATTTTCCAGGTTTAAGCTTCATCTATTACAGCGCTTTTGATAAGAAAGCGCTATTAAAAGTCCTGGCGAGAGGTTGAAGATGATGAGGTGTCCTCACCTCATTGGACAGCAAGCGCGCGTTTTTTTAAACTTAACCCTTGGTTTCAGTGTTTGCAGGCGCGTCATAATTGGTGGACCCTCACAATCTGAGCCATCTGATTTCATTTATTATCCATCCAACGCATCAGAATGAGGGCCTATCCCATGGACCTTATTTAATTTCCACACCTGATCAGTATCCTTTTATTTTCTATTTTTTATTTTAATTTCTTTGTTAAATTAATTAAAAATAGTTTTAAAAATCCAAAAAATACACAAAAAATATTTTTAGACTTCTAAAATAATATATTATTTTCTGAAATAAAAATATTTTATTTTTCTTCAAAATTTCAATATTTTGCATAATTAATTAGTATATATTTATATATTTGCTTTTTAATTATTCTAACCAATCAAAAAAATCATAAAAAAAATTGTTCTTCATGTTAAATATTGTTTATATATTATAAACTAATTTTCTACATATTTTGAATAATTTTCTCTCTAAGTTTTAATTATTGGTATAATTATTTGCATAATTATGTTTTAATTAACTTAAAGCAATTTCAAATCAATTCCAAAAATTCCAAAAAAATTAGTTTTGTTTTAAAGTTAATTGACAAATATTTTGTACATATTTTAAACTTAATTTCTAGGTTTAAATCTATTTTCATCTTTTTTCTTCATTTTAATTTAATTAATCATGCATTAATTATAATTAAAATCAATCATAAAAAATCCAAAAACATGCCTTTTATTTTTCTTGCAATTTAAATTCCTAGATAAATGTATAGGATGTCAAATTCATGTAAATAGGCTAGTTTACATTTCCTGCACAATCGATGTAATAGCGTAGATTTACTTTCCGCACTTTACATTTCCGCATTTTAATTTCCAGCAAATATAAACTGCGTGTATGTCAAAGATAAAATTGAACCGTTAGATCACTAACTTCAAAGATAAAATATCTGAATCCAATCACAATCACACTTGCACCTTTTAAGGTAATCCCTTCTCATTCTTTTCAAAATCAAAGTCAAAATTCTACTGTTTCGAGTACAAAATCGAACCTTTTGTTTATATCCGGTGAAAGGATAGATTTTTAAAGGAAATAGGATAAAGACCTTACAATTCAAGGTAGACCTCCTAGTTTGCTTGCTCAAATCAAAACAAACAAAATTCTCATACACTGTTGTTTTTCAAAACAAAACTTTCAAAAAAGACAATACTTTGTATACATCCAAACACGGATTATTACAAAGTTAACGTTCTTTTCAAAACATCTTTCGAAAGATAAACAAGCATTTTGTATACATCCACACACGGATCATTACAAAATTCAATTTACAAAAGTATTTGAAACCACATATGAGCATTCTAAAGCAATTGAAAAGTGATCGAAAAACAAGTGAGCTAAGCAAACTTAAGAGCCCATGGATAACCATGGATACAAAGGGTGCTAACACCTTCCCTTTGTATAACCTACCCCCTTACCCAGAATTTCTTAAAGGTCTTTTTTCTGTTTCTTTTATAAACCTTTCCTTAATTGGATAAAATAAAAGGTCGGTGGCGACTCTGTGAATTTTCAAAATGCGAAAGCATTAAGCAATAAAAAAGAGTCAGTTCACGTATCTCTACAGAACAGAGGTATGGCCCGGGATAAAAAACGGAGGTCCACACATGCCAATGTAGCATTCATGGATACAACATCAGAAGGATACTCAACAGAAACTGAGTCTGACTCATAATAAGTATTCTCTGAACTTTCTCGTGCACAATTAGAATTAAGTTTTTCTGAATCTCTGAAAAGGTATCAGAAGCTTCAACGAAAATTCAAGAACCTTGAAGTGTTCATGAATATGAAATTGAAGAATATGGTAAGCTAGAGAAAGAAGTTTCTGAACAAAAAGGAAACATTTTCGTTTTAGAAAAAGAAAGTGCTTTTCTAAACAAAATATGTTCAAAATTTGAAGAAGTTATTTTTAAAGCTGCTCCATCTTCTGAAACTATTATATACAAATATGATAAGGAATTTCAGAAATTCTTAAACAAGAACATAGATAGAAGCAAGAAGGCTTCAATGATCTATGGTGTTAGTCACAATGGAAAAGAGGAATTGTTTATGATTCTTATGATGATGATCAGAAATCACCCAAAGAAAACCAATCCTTTTCTCCCTTTTCCTTTCTGTATCAAGAAGCACACACACAAAAAACTGTTGATGCACATACACCCAAGATTGTTAAAAACCCTGGGAAAACTAATTTAAAAGGACCCTAAATATTCTGATATTAAAAGATAAAATAGTGTATGTTGTGTCGCTAGCGTGAAAATTAACAGAGTCGCCACTAACATATTTATCCTGAAAAGGAAGGGAATGCCAGCAAACCACAAAACAAAACAACGGTCTCACGACCAGAGAAGAGGGTAAGGGAGTCGGTTACGCGAGGGGAAGGTGTTAGCACCCCTCGCGCCCATCGTACTCGATGGTATCCACGCTTGTGTCTAAATCTATGGGTGTGTAACAAGTCTACGCTAATCTGGACTAAAATGAATGCAAAATGTAGGGAAAAGAAAGGATTATGCTCGCACGGGCCCTACCCCGCTGCCTACGTATCTGTTTAGCAGAATCAGAGCTACCGTAGCTCGGCGAACTGGTTTCTGTTTGTTTTGTATTTTTTAGGTGAATGAGTTACATTCGCACTCCGCTGCTCGACCTTTGGAGACTTATGCTTGGGAATGGAGCGGAAATAATAAGCTCTTAAGAAAAGAAAATCAAAGAGTGTGGTTTGTGTTTTAAAGAATGCATGAGGAAAACCTAAGCTAAAGGGGAAAGCTTGCTACCTAATGTTATCAAACAAAGGGTACAAGTCTAAACTAAATTAGCAACCTACGAGGAAAAGGGAAGGCAAACAAATATATCACACAAACGAGCTCCGCTCGTAAAGCAAACAAGACCACCAGCACTAGTCGAATGGTAGAAAAGCGGTCCCTCCATAGCCAAGGGGAGCGAATCACCCGAGTCAACCAAGCATTAGACCTCGCGAAAATGATCGGGCCATAGACAAGAGGAGTGAGTCCCTCTCAGAAACCAAGCCGCACGGATCTGAAAGGAAAACGGTGCGTGCGTACACCGAGCATCAACGTCGAGCAACGCGAGCTATAGGAAATGCGGGGGTCCGGTTGCACGAACCCTTTTCCTGACATACTCGATAACAAGATCTTGTGTTGGTTCAGCAGCAAGCAACATGTAACGTGCGCATACTGAACGGACTCGATGAGACTGAGCGGGGGTTGATTGCTAACCCTTTCCGCGTGCCTTCCATGAGGACTTAACGGAGTGCCATATAGGACTTATTACACCGTGACTCCCTGCGGCAAAGCACAAATATAAACACACCAACAAAAACAGAGCCTCTTTCGAGGGCATGGCCAGATGCATGTCTAAGTCCTACTTCTCATGTTAAAGGACGATGCGAGATAGCGATAAAGTGCGAGAAAAATAAAATGAAACAGGATCAATACCAAACGGATTATGATTCGTAACCTGCAGCGAAGAGAGGAAGAAAACTAAGGATCCCGCAAGCGAGCTAGCAAAGCAAAAGAAAATAGTCAGCACACCGATTAGCCATGATAGCACGCGAAGGTCAACATGCACGTCGAGCATAATCACAATACACCTGCAAGAGGAACAAGCAAACCAAACAATCATATTTAAAGTAATAGGAACGTGTCTCAAAGATGAGAACACGATGCGAGTGAATGAAATCGTGTCCCGCGAGTAAAGCGGAACACTCAAGTAATAAGCGTCGATCGGTGACTATCCAAATGCCTCGCACACTAGCACACAAGTTAGAGATAACAAACATTGCAATCGGAAATGCGTCGGTGCTTTACACCGAAAAAAGGATAACAAAATGAGAAATTTGACATTAACACACTTTTTAAACATAAATCGAGCGAAAGTAAGATAACAACCAAAAATAGCACTCAAATGTTAGTCAAATATGTACACAAGTAATATGGAAACCAAAGCAAGTATTTACAAATCAAAAGGTACACCGAAACGGTAAAATCGGGTAAAAACGATAAAAACTAAACTATATAACAAAACATTTAAACTTTAACAAGCAAAATATTACATGTTTTTTGTTATTAACTTTTTTATCATGTTAAAAACTAACAAAACTATTTGATTTTTATGTTTTTGTTATACTAAAAATAATGGAAAGTAGACTAGTCGAAAGGAACTAAATCTAATATGTAAAACTATGCACACAGGGGCATGAAGTTGACAATGGTGGTGTAAATCAATAATGTGGGCGCAGGCCCAAGGGTGAAAGGCCCAGGGAAGCGTTTTTGTACTTAGTTTTTTTGTCAAGAAATGGTAATGATGGGCTTAGGGGTGAAGCATTGCCAAATCGTGGCCCAACTTCTTCTGTTTCAGATTTTTGCTTGGTCCAATTTGCAAATTATCATCAGATTTTTATTGATTTTATCTAAATCAGGCTTTATGTCAATAATTAAGATGTTAATCATATCAGAATTAATTCTATACAATACAATTAACTAGAATTAATATCAATTAAATAAAAGTAAGAAAGGGGGCTTAGGGTTGATACCATGACCATACAGATTTCACGTTTTCTTCTCCCTCTCTCAAAACATTCGACGGCGGCCTCCCTTGTCTCTCCTCTCTGATCAAAAATCACGAGCAAAACCGCAGTCAGCACCGAGAGCACATCATCTTCGCAGTACCTCGCACATCTTTGAATGGACTTCCTGCTTTTCACGAACACAAGAACGGCGCCGGTGTCTATTGCATTCTCCCTCTCTGATTGCCACCGTTCGGCTACCATGAGACAACCGCAAAACAACCAACTCCCTTCTTCTCCAGAAAATGTATAACGCGTCTTCGACTCTACGGAGAATACGATTGGTTCGGTTGCGGATCCGGTGAGCTGTCCGACCTCGCGTTCAATCTTCTCTTCTTTTTATTCCTTCTGTTATTGATGGTCATAATGTTACGATGATGGGAATACGATAGTTGTTGATTGTTGCGATGGTGATGATGAGAATTCGGATGCGTTGCGAGATTGATGATGATTGTTGCGTCATGAAGAGCATGTAATGGAGATTGGAGAGAGAATGTGCAGAGAAGTCAAGATTCAATGTTGACGATTCGAGATCGAAGAAAACGGTTATCGTGAAGAGAAATCGAAGATGATGTAACACCCTTCTAAACCCCCGATGAATTAAATAATATTTTTAGAGTAAACATGTAATTAAGAGCGTTACAATCATCTCATATAAAATAAAACATCTGTCATGTTGTTCGGAGGAACATAAACAATTGCAAACATGTTTAAAACACAGCGGAATACTTTATTAGTTGAATATTCAAAACCATCATCTACCACGTTCAAGGCATGAACAACATTATTCAACAACAAAATCAAAACTAGAGTTATCATCCAACTCTAAACGCAAATGTCCCCCAGTGTTACAAGACCATAACATGACACTGACACAACCGAACTAAACGAAGTAACTCTACGAGTTATCCTCACCCAACACAAGCCGCTAATCCTTAATCTGAAAAATAATCAACAGTAAGGGTGAGTCTCATTCGCAATTAAACAATGTTATCAGTTCATAAACGATAAAACATCAACAGTATAATATTCACCCAACATCGACATATATTCAGACTATACACACATACATCAAACCCATAACATTATAACATTGGACAACTTCCATTCATGTTATAATGAATCAAACACCTAATGCAATGCAACTACATGCATGTGGTACCAATCATGAGTCTCTACTCATCTCACCGATCCACCATCATCAAGGATACGACTACTTCCTCTCACTAATTCCACACAGTGGGAATTAACTACCACTGATCCCTCTCCATCTGGATACAGTCAACATATGATTCAAAAAAATGCATGCCTCATCTATCACATGCAAATCACCAATTTAATCATATGCACAACATTGTCATAATTCAACTCATCACACAACATAATGATAATCACACAATCCACGATCGAGTACCAAGTACAACGAACCAACACAATAACAACAAGGAGTTACATCATCACCATATCTCGTAAACACACATGGAATAATCAATTCACAACCAAATGATACTCATCACAACTTCATATATTCTCAACACCTCAACATATTATCAGCACAGTAATACCGATTAAGATGAACAACATCATCAAAACTAACTCACCAACATACACCGAATAGTGAATTCATATTTTAATATCAGTCAACAATCATGTAATGTTATTTCATGCCTCAACAACACATCCAAACATAATCAAACATCACAACAAGCATTTACACATAATTTATCAATTTGAACCTGAATGTCAAAACCCCAACCTAGAACATAATTCTCTATTGAGTCAATACGATACAAATCTTAATCCTATCATCTACAACCCGATAATAGAGGTTAATCGGAAGAGTCCCCCCTTACCTTAGCCAAGAATCTGGACTTTTCCCCTTCTTCTCCATCAAATCCGTAAGCCTCTTTTCTTCACTTTCAGCTAGGATCCCCTATCTTCAAACTCGCTTCTCTCCCTCATCGAGAACCTCCCTGACACGAATTAATATATCAAACCGAAGGGAATTTCGTGTAGAATCCGAATCTTCAAGAATTACCTGATTTGGAGCTACGAGCAGAAAGTTATGACTCATTTTGTGAAGGATGCACCATGAATACGAAAATGACTTTTGTATATGAGTTCTTCTTCTCTCCCTCCTAGGTTTTCCTCCTCTCTTTCTCAATTTCCTCTTATTTCCTTGTTTTATGAAAACATAACATAATTTAGTAATGGGCTCAACACTTAACACCCCCTTTATACTAAATACCACACATGGCCCAAAGGTCAATATTCCATAATTCCTTCAATTAATTCAACAAAATATTAAATAATTCCAAATAATAATTTAATTTATGATTAAATTAAAATTAGAAAATATGGGGTGTTACAGATGACGTAAGGAAATATGCAGTGCGGTTCCAAGAGAGAACATAGAGGATTCTTGAGATTGAAGGTTGAAGGATCTTGCGATGATTGGAGAAGATTGAAGAGAATCTGAGAATTTGTTGATGGTGAATTGACCAGAAGTTTGTTACGTTCTGTTGTGGATCAACGATGAAGATTAAGAGGTTCGTGAGGTGAAACTCCTTTCTCTGAATTCCATTATTGATTTTGTAGTGAATGACGAAAAGAGATTGGAGATGAAGGCGTTGATTCTTTTCTTCTGAAGATTGAGGAATCTAGAACCTTAAAGGTTGGTGAACAACTGAAGAGTATTCTCAGTTTTTCTTATTGATTTTGTGAAGGATCCGGTGAAGACGATGATTGTAGAGAGTATCCATGATGAAGATGATGAAGAACGGTGATAAAGAGCGGTTCCGAGAGAGTTTCTTTATTAGAAGTTTTGTTACCTTTCGGTGATTCCCCCTGAATTCTGTTAGATGTTTTTCTGATCTCTTTTTCAATTTCTGTTATGCCAATTTTGTTATCAATCTGTTAGTGTAAGAACAAGCATACACTCACAAATGAGTTTTTGATTCATGGCAAACATCACAAGCAACCAAATACAAAAGCATAAATGAATGACTCAAGACAATGGAAGATTATGAAGCTCAAATCACTCAGAAAATGGTATTGCATCTGTTAGGTCGACCAAGCAAAGCCCTAGGTCGACTCAAAACCAGAGCAAACTCAGCAAAACTGACAAGGTCACTGTTAGGTCGACCTACCCACACTCCCAGGTCGACCTAAACTGAAGGGATTTACACATGTCACTGTTAGGTCGACCTACCCACACTCCTAGGTCGACCTAAACTGAAGAAAAGTCACAAAAATGCATTTCAACTGACTTTAGGTCGACCTAAACCTTCAACAGGTCGACCTAACTGGAAACAACTGACTTTAGGTCGACCTAAACCTTCAACAGGTCAACCTAACTGACTTTAGGTCGACCTAAACCTTCAGCAGGTCAACCTAACAGATTTTAGGCCAACCTAACAGGTCAACCTAACTGGGACAATTTCAACTCTGCTTCTGTTAGGTCGACCTAAGCACTAAAGTAGGTCAACCTATTTGCTGAAAACTTCCCAAATTATGTGTTTTCTCTGCTCCAACATACCAGCAACTATATATATCATTCCATGTTAATTATTCATCAACACCAACAACTGAAAGATACACAAATGCTTCTCATCTTCGTTCTTCATCATCTCCAACACAATTACACATAATCATTCTTGCGTTGAGGGTTAGTGATCGAGTTCGATAACGTCCATGGAACAGAATTGAAGATTCCTAGTGGGTGAAGATTTGTGGGGTTTTTGGTGAATAAAATCCGAGGGTTTTGTCCTCCAAGATAGGTGAATTTTGGGGGTTTTTATCAAGAAGCTTCATCAAGGATCCAGCTGAGTGTGAAGATTGAAGAACAAGTGTTCGAGCAATTCAAGACACTGCAGAAAGGGATCAAAGTGAAGCTCTTGGAAGACCTTGATCTGGCTCAAGATTAAGGGGAAAGAAGATTCAAAGGATCGACAAATTTGGTTTATTGTTTATCGCTTTGTTATCTTCTTTGTATAAACTTCTTTCAACATTAATGAAAGATTTCCCAATTTCAGTTTGGAATTGGGGGCAGACGTAGTCGTAGCGAGGACGATCGACGAACTGCCTAAACAAATATCGTGTTCTTGTCGCTTTTATCTTTTCATTTACGTTCTGTTCATATTTGGTTATAATTATAAATTGATCAACGATTCGAGTGTTAAAATTGTGAATTAAGAACTTGTATAAACATCACAATCCATCACACATTGAATCACCATCAATTTGATCATTATCACCAAGTGTTTGTGTTTTTGCTTCTTTCACTATTACTGCATTGCAAACATCGTTCATTATATAAGAAGTTAATCGATTTTCATTAGAGCAACGTATTGATTCTAAAGGGTATTCTCTTATCGTTTATCTCAAGCTGTTTAGTGGTTTTAACACATATACAATCGTTTCAATAGTGGTCCGGAATAGACGCGAGTCGATTCAGAACCGCTTTCGCTTAAAGTTCAATTAATTCCGAAAAACTGTGTGAGATCTATTCACCCCCCCTCTAGATCCTTAAGCCTAGCGTCTAACAAGTGGCATCAAGAGCTCTGGTTTATTCCGTGCTACGTGAAACACTTATTGGAAAGATGGCTTCCGGACCTAAAGGGGCTCACAATAGAGCTCCAGTTTTCAACGGTGAAAACTATGGCTATTGGAAGGATTGTATGTGTGTCCACATCAATGCAATTGATAGGAACATCTGGACAGCTATTGTCAATGGTCCCTTTCAGATCACCATGACAAATGCAGCTGGTGCAGTTGTTCCAAAACCAGAAAATACTTGGGATGCCGAAGATGAAAAGAGATATGGATACGATTGGAAAGCGAGAAACATTCTAATCTCAGCTCTAGGAGTTGATGAATACTATCGCGTTTCCCATTGTAGATCCGCTAAAGCTATGTGGGACACATTGCAAGTTGCCCACGAGGGAACGGATGATGTCAAACTAGCTAGAATCAATACGCTAACTCAAGAATTCGAACTCTTCCACATGGAAGATGGTGAATCCATCGAAAACATGCAGAAGAGATTCGCTCACTTGAAAAATCGTTTAAATTCTCTTGATAGACCTGTTTCCAATGCAGTTGCTACTAACAAAATCATAAGATGTTTGAACAGGGAATGGCAACCCAAGGTTACAGCAATAAAGGAAGCAAATGATCTAAACACCTTAGACATCACCACTCTCTTTGGTAAACTAGAAGAACATGAACAACATCTTAAATGCCTTGACATGCATGAGAAAAGGGCAAAGAAAGAGAAGAACATGGAGAAAGAGGTAGAGAAGAAGTCAATAGCTCTAAAAGCTTCAAGCTCCAAGACCTCAAGACAAGAGCTAGAGGATAGTGATACAAGTGATGATGAAGACTCCGATGATGAGGAAATGGAACTGTTTGTGCGAAGATACCACAAATACCTAAAGAAAAATGGAGCAAAACATTCTGACAAAGGGTTGATCAACTATAGAAAGCAATCAAACAAGTTCACACAAGATGACAATAACAAAGGAAAAATCAAAGGTCCTTGCTTCAATTGTGGCAAAGTCGGTCACTACAAACCGGATTGTCCATACCTTGAGAAGGAGAAAGAGAAGAACCAAAGCAAAGGTCACAACAAATCTAGAAGAGCCTACATAGCATGGGAAAGTGATTCATCTAGTGAAGACTCATCAAGCAATGAAGAAGAATTGGCAAACTTATGTCTTACGGCTCATCAACACAAGAAAAAGAAACGTGTAAGTCATCTTAAACCTGAACTTGTAGATAAGGTATCTCATGCTCAATTAAAATTAGCCTTTGAAGAACTACATAGAGATGCAATTGAAGCATTTAAACTTTTGGCCTCAAATAAGAAAAAATTTTCATATCTTGAATCAAAAGTTGAGAAGACCGAAAAGGACATGGAAGCTTTGAAACAATCTATGCTAGATATTCAAAAGGATAAAATTGAGGAAGATCCTACATCATGGTTTGGTTATGAGACATGTCATATTTGGCAAAAAGAAGTGAGAGACCTAAAGGCCAAATTAGATAAGGCTCTACAACCAAAAATGACGTTTGCGGTTGATCCGAATAAGTTCAAAAGATCGTATACTCCTTTATATAGTAAATACACTTTTGTACCAAAAGTATCAACTAACAAAACAACATATTCTCATCATATTACCTGTCACTATTGTTGCAAAAAGGGACATACCATTGAAAAATGCAAATTTAGGAGGATTTTAGTTCCTAAAGGAGTATTTCAATGGTTGCCTAAATGCAACAGTTTATGTACTCACCACCCAGGACCCAATGAAGTTTGGGGACCTTCCACTATAAATTAATTTTGCAGGAAAAGTGTCTTGACATTGCCGAAAGGTTGTGGTTCCTTGATAGCGGATGTTCAAGACACATGACGAGAGACATATCTCTTTGTTGAAGTTCCACGCAAAGAAAAAGGGGTATGTCACCTATGGAGACAACAATCGGGGAGCTATACTTGGTAAAAGAAGTGTAGGTAACCCGTCTACCACAACTATAACTGATGTGTTACTAAGTAGAAGGTCTTAAACATAATCTCCTAAGTATTAGTCAATTGTGCGACAAAGACTTCAAAGTAACTTTTACAAATTTTGGCTGCACAATAGAACATATTAAGAAAAGAGAGATCATGTTTAATGGCACATGGGTAAACCACATTTATATGCTAAAACTTGGAAGAAGGCATTTTTTTTTACTCTCAATCTAGTAAGGCATATAGGCATATAGGTTCTATCAATTCAGTTACTACTTATTGTTGAAGAGTCAGTTCATGTGTTCTTTTTGATGAATCTTATGCAAAATGTGTCGAGAAAGGTATATCTTTTGATAGTGCAGGCCCATCCATTGAAGAAATTGTCAAAGATAAGGAAGATGAAAGTGAAAGTGTTGCAAAGGAAGATGCTAAGAAAGAGAAAGATGAGTCTCATGATAGTGTTGAAAAAGAAAGCATCTCAAACAATGAAGAACTTCCTAAGGCCTGGACAAATGTAAAAGATCATCCAATCGACAACATAATAGGGGACATCTCAAAGGGCGTGACAACACGCTCCAAGATAAGTAACTTTTGTCATCATTTTGCTTTTGTTTCACAAGTTGAACCGAAAAACGTGAAGGACGCATTACTTGATGAGCATTGGCTAATGGCCATGCAAGAAGAATTAAACCAATTTAAACGGAATGATGTTTGGGACTTTGTCTCTCATCCGGGAGATCATCAAGTAATCGCTAAATAGGTTTTTCATAACAAACTTGATGAAAACGGAGTTATCACTAGAAACAAAGCTAGATTAGTTGCTCAAGATTACAATCAATAGGAAGGTATTGATTATGAAGAGACATACGCTCCTGTAGCACGTCTCGAAGCTATTCGCCTCTTACTTGCCTATGCTTGTTCAAAAGACTTCAAACTATTCCAAATGGATGATATTATATTTGGGTCGACTAATGCAAAACTTGTCAAAGAATTTTCTAAGCTTATGCAGAGTGAATTTGAGATGAGTCTCATGGAGCTGCTTAAAAGATTTGGAATGAGTGAAGCGAAGGAGATTGACACACCTATGGCAACAAATACTAACCTAGACAAGGATGAGAAAGATATCAATCTTGTCCAAAGGAATCTCACTTAAAAGCTGTCAAAAGAATTCTGTGATATCTACGTGGAACTCCTACATATGGCCTATGGTTTCCGAAGGGAAATGAGTGTTATTTGGTAGGATTCTCCGACTCAGATTTTGCTGGCTGCAAATCCGATAGAAAGAGCACCAGTGGAACATGTCATCTATTCTCAAATTCATTGATAAGTTGGCATAGCAAGAAACAAGTATCGGTTGCATTATCTACTGCTGAGGCAGAATATGTAGCTGCCGGAAGCTGCTGTGCGCAGATATTATGGCTCAAGCAACAACTTCTTGACTTTGGTATTAAGCTTGATCGTATACCTATCATGTGCGACAACACAAGTGCCATAAACTTGAAGAGCAAGAAGCAACTAGCTGACATCTTCACCAAACCTCTTGCAACGGAGCAGTTCTTCAACATTCATATGGAATTAGGGATATTAGATAACTCTAATTTGAGCTAAATGCGTTTGTTTTCTTAATTTTATTCCTTTACTTTATATATATTGATTATGCTCAAGCTAACATCTCTCTCAGTATGAAGGTAGTTCATCATCACATCAAGTATCATTCCACATTGACTAGAGGAATATACTTCATTCTACGAAATGATGACGAGATACCTATAATTGAGAAAGTGGTAACATGTTTGTTGTTCACTTCCAAAAATATCATTGATGCTATAATATGCTATCAATTAACATGTTTATAGTGACTTCTTATATGCTTCTCCACCTATCTCCTTTACATGTATATGTTGTTCATCATTACTCATAACATATCATGTTTGGACATAAACATAGTAGAATAAGCATACATCTAACATGTTTGGGCAAACGTTAGCGAGCATTGCATTAGTTCATTTCATTGCATTGCATCTCATTTCTATCATGTTATTATGTCTTTTATTACTTGAACTTAAGCTTGGTTTGTACCTTTAAATATGTTTGGATATTATACTCTATTTCTTTACTATTGTGTTATGTAAGACATTGTTTTGTTTAGATTATTTTGTTATTCTCTTCTACTATTCTCCTGGTTTCTTTTGATGTTTTCAAAGGGGGAGATGAGTTGAGAGTACGGGGGAGCTTAGTACGGGGGAGCTTACGCATACAAGACCGGGGGAGCTTTCGTCATTTAATCAAATGTTTGCCATCATCAAAAAGGGGGAGTTTGTAAGAACAAGCATACACTCACAAATGACTTTTTGATTCATGGCAAACATCACAAGCAACCAAATACAAAAGCATAAATGAATGACTCAAGACAATGGAAGATTATGAAGCTCAAATCACTCAGAATATGGTATTGCATCTGTTAGGTCGACCAAGCAAAGCCCTAGGTCGACTCAAAACCAGAGCAAACTCAGCAAAACTGACAAGGTCACTGTTAGGTCGACCTACCCACACTCCCAGGTCGACCTAAACTGAAGGGATTTACACATGTCACTGTTAGGTCGACCTACCCACACTCCTAGGTCGACCTAAACTGAAGAAAAGTCACAAAAATGCATTTCAACTGACTTTAGGTCGACCTAAACCTTCAACAGGTCGACCTAACTGGAAACAACTGACTTTAGGTCGACCTAAACCTTCAACAGGTCAACCTAACTGACTTTAGGTCGACCTAAACCTTCAGCAGGTCAACCTAACAGATTTTAGGACAACCTAACAGGTCAACCTAACTGGGACAATTTCAACTCTGCTTCTGTTAGGTCGACCTAAGCACTAAAGTAGGTCAACCTATTTGCTGAAAACTTCCCAAATTATGTGTTTTCTCTGCTCCAACATACCAGCAAATATATATATCATTCCATGTTAATTATTCATCAACACCAACAACTGAAAGATACACAAATGCTTCTCATCTTCGTTCTTCATCATCTCCAACACAATTACACATAATCATTCTTGCATTGAGGGTTAGTGATCGAGTTCGATAACGTCCATG
Organism: Vicia villosa; assembly: GCF_029867415.1. Taxonomy (NCBI): domain Eukaryota; kingdom Viridiplantae; phylum Streptophyta; class Magnoliopsida; order Fabales; family Fabaceae; genus Vicia; species Vicia villosa. The sequence continues at coordinate 131,365 of NW_026704950.1, forward strand.
GAACGGAATTGAAGATTCCTAGTGGGTGAAGATTTGTGGGGTTTTTGGTGAATAAAATCCGAGGGTTTTGTCCTCCAAGATAGGTGAATTTTGGGGGTTTTTATCAAGAAGCTTCATCAAGGATCCAATTGAGTGTGAAGATTGAAGAACAAGTGTTCGAGCAATTCAAGACACTGCAGAAAGGGATCAAAGTGAAGCTCTTGGAAGACCTTGATCTGGCTCAAGATTAAGGGGAAAGAAGATTCAAAGGATCGACAAATTTGGTTTATTGTTTATCGCTTTGTTATCTTCTTTGTATAAACTTCTTTCAACATTAATGAAAGATTTCCCAATTTCAGTTTGGAATTGGGGGAAGACGTAGTCGTAGCGAGGACGATCGACGAACTGCCTAAACAAATATCGTGTTCTTGTCGCTTTTATCTTTTCATTTACGTTCTGTTCATATTTGGTTATAATTGCAAATTGATCAACGATTCGAGTGTTAAAATTGTGAATTAAGAACTTGTATAAACATCACAATCCATCACACATTGAATCACCATCAATTTGATCATTATCACCAAGTGTTTGTGTTTTTGCTTCTTTCACTATTACTGCATTGCAAACATCGTTCATTATATAAGAAGTTAATCGATTTTCATTAGAGCAACGTATTGATTCTAAAGGGTATTCTCTTATCGTTTATCTCAAGCTGTTTAGTGGTTTTAACACATATACAATCGTTTCAATAGTGGTCCGGAATAGACGCGAGTCGATTCAGAACCGCTTTCGCTTAAAGTTCAATTAATTCCGAAAAACTGCGTGAGATCTATTCACCCCCCCTCTAGATCCTTAAGCCTAGCGTCTAACAGTTAGAACTTCTCTTTTCCATTTTCCGGTTCGGTTCCACATGTTCCGCTTAGTTTTTATTTGATAAAGGCTGGTACCGACTATTTTATGAAATAGTCTTGTTGTATCAATCGTTGGAGGGCAGTTAAGAAATAAAGTTCTAAGATTGACATCAAGAAGTTTTTTTTTATGAATGTTGGAGATTTTAGGACTTAGAAGTTTCATGTACCTTGGTGTAATTTTCTTGTAACATTACAATTGTACCTTGAATGAATTTTGTAATTCGAACATTTTTGAATTCAAATTTAACAATCCTTTTCTCCGAATAATCTTCCATTTTTTTAGCAAGCTTGAAATAATTCTTGACAAATTATATGCTTAAGAACTTGGATCCCATCAGTTAAGCTTAAATACCAATTTGAGTATATGGAATCACTTGAATCAACTTTGAATCCAACATATCTCGATTTCTTAACGAGCCCTTAACTCAATTCGATTCACCAATTCCGGCATTGCGCGTTAAGCTGAAAATATTAGAAAGAATGGTACTTTATACGCAATGTTCTCCTTAAGCTCATAACTTTGTACCATGAATCATTCTTTTGTAATTCACCTCACAAACCTCTTGACTTAACAGTCTCAAAACAACGGAAACTCTTTAATTTTTCTTGATTTTTGAGAGACGAAATAAAAGTCTTTCATAACTTATGGCACATATAAAGTGGGCAAATTTTGGGGTGCAACACCTGCCCCTATTCAAACTTCTTGAACCTGACGAGCGAGAAACGAAAGTTTCGAACCGTTAAGGTGGAAGGAGATTGAATACCAGAATGAACTCAAAAATTTGCGCTCCTGATCAATAGAAGATTCCATCTCGCAATAAGAAGGAATGTACCACCCCGCAGGCAGGGAGAAAAAACTTCAATTGACCTGGATAATTAAGTAGCTCCAACTTGCAAGAAGAAGGAACAGGCAACCTCATTGCTGAGGGAAAAATCTTCAATTGGTCTGAGCACCAAGAGAAGGTCAACATCTTCGGTTGATCAGGATATCACAGCGAAATAGACGTCTTTAGCCGATCTGATTATCGGAAATAAGAATGTATTCTACTGATATGGGGACATCAGGACTGAGCAGACATGTCTTCTTTTGGCGAAAATAAATCGTCAGGTGGGTGGACATCCTCAATTGATCGGAACCATCAGGATTGTGTCCTTCTACTGATCTGGGGGCATCAGGAAGGAAATGGATATCCTCAACCGATCTGGGGGCATCGAGAATTTTAAAGAATGCTTTCAACTGATCTGGGGACATCAGGACTGAGCAAGCAAGTCTTCTTCTGACCAAAATAAATCGTCAGGTGGGTGGAAGTCCTCAACTGATCGGAAACATAAGGATTGTGCCTTCTACTGATCTGGGGGCATCAGGAAGAAAATGGACCTCCTCAACCGATCTGGGGGCATCGGGAATCAAGATGGTCTTCAACTAATCTGGGGACATCAGGACTGAGCAGACATATCTTCTTCTGAATGAACTAAATCATCAGGGAATGGATATTTCAAACTGATCTGGGGCATCAGAGGGCTTGCTCCTTCGGAAGATCTTAGAGATCCGGAGGCGATTCTTTCAACTGAACTGAATTTTAGGATAAGAACAAATATCCTCAACCGATCTGGGGACATCGGGAATAAGAGTGTCTTCAACTGACCTGGCGATATCAGGAATAATAGACAGTCCTCTTCTAATGAAATAAATCATCAGGAGATATCTCCGACTGATTTGAGGCATCAGTGGGCTAGCTCCTTCGGATGATCTGGGGAGATCCGGAGGCGATTCCTTCATCTAATCTGGATATTAGGATAGGAACAGATATCTTCAACCGGTCTGGGGACATCGGGAATAAGCATGGATTTCATCTGGTCTGACAATGTCAGGGAGAGGGAGACAAACTTCTTCTGATTTAGATATCAGGATAAGAGCCTGTAGTGATTAGGCGAGCTGCTTTCTGGGAAGCATTTTGAGATTTGAGTGACTTTCCTGTAGAAAGAAACAGATGTGATATGATTTATGCATGATTCATGTATGAATGTTTATGGAATAACGCTCCTGAGAAGGAAGATGCTATACGCTTTTGTGAATGTTATGCAAATGATGCATGATTCAAACGTTGCCTGGGGAAACAACGGATAAGCACTAAATTGCTGAAGAAGTCCTAGAGAGAGTATGGAACTCTGTGGGAAGGACAAGATGAGTGACCTAAAGTCACTACTGCGAGCTGGCAAAGATGGATCAAAAATCTGCTGGAGACGATCAAATCTAGACGCGAGCTCTGGCTGGGGAATAAATCCTACTTGGGGATAAGAACATCCCAATTAACTGCTTGGGGATAAGAACATCCCAATTAACTGCTTGGGGAATACCCTGGCAACTTCACTAGAGAAGAAAAATTCTCGACACTCTAGGGATGTGGAGATACAGGCAAGTCATGAAGACAACTCGGATGGGGAGTACCACTTGCCGGTGTAGGACGCATTCTGCTGGGGAAATCCTTGACGGAAACAGATTCTGCTAAAGATGCATGTGAATCTCTACTGAGGAAAGACTCAGTGGGGAAGATTAATACTTCTGCATACTGATCCACTGATGAGCTGAAAAATCCGCTGGGGATAAGGAACTTGGCATAAGAACCTCTCGTTAAGACAACTCCACTGGGGAATAAGATGACTCTGCTGGGGGAAACAGGTCAATCTGTTGGGGAGAGAAACACTCTACTGGGGAAATGAGGAATTCGAGCAAGGAACCTCATTAAGAGCTTGCTGGGGAATTAGATACCATTCAATCATGATTCTACTAGGGAGAAGACATTCCACCTGTGAATAAGGCTTTTGAAGCACAGAAATTATATTGAGATGTGCTTTGTTAAGGAGACGAGAATCTTGGAACAAAGAAAACCTCGTCAGAATGCACTCAATTGGGGAATGAAGACCTCTCGCATGGCTAGACTTTTCCTTTGCGTTGGAGTGCTTCATTTGAATGGATGCATGTACCTTTGAGGTAAACAGATGAGAATGCCCCAGGATATAACATGACATCTTTGGGATTTCCTCATATGGCAGAGGATGGTGATGCTCACCCATAATATGCAAATGCGAGAGCAAGCAACATTTATAAGATTAAGCCTTCTAATCTTAAAGATCAAAATGTAAATTGCTTAATGTCTGTAAATGAAGAGCAATGGGTGTGGCATATGAGCTTGGGTCATATTAGCATGAGAAGAATATCTTAGATGTATAAACTCGAGTTAGTCAGAGGCTTGCCTAAGCTAAAGTTTACTTCATATGCTCTTTGTAAAGTGATCGGTCACCATTTCTACGTAGTTTTGTTATGAATTCGGCACAAGATCATCAAGTTTGGTAACACTTTGAGTTGTTTATTAAGAGTTTTCATTGATTTCCCTTTGTTTTGTTAATTAGCTTGCACTATTTTATTTAGGTAATAATCATACCTTTTTAGATGCTTTTGATCTCTCTACTTGGTGGTTGTAGGTTAACTCTGGATCGGATGGAAACTTCACAAGTGTTGGTGTAAAAGAAGTTGATTTATGCAACAAATGAAGCAAAAGGGAAGAAGCTGACACGGGCAGCCCGTGTCAGCTGACACGGCCGTCTCAGCTCTGCTGAAGCAAGGATAAGGAGGTACCCGAGGCTGACACGGGCAGCCCGTGTCAACTGACACGGCCGTGTCAGCCCGCGCATCAGATTTTAGAAATTCAGCATTTTGTGAGTTTTTAAGGACCAGAGTGCAGTTCAGGTATTTTACTTGAACTGGAAAACCTATGAGGATAAATAAGTGATTTGGAGATAGAAAAAGGCATTTTTTGCATCATACGATAGAAATCATAGAAGAGAGAAGATAGCTTCATCAAGAGTTTTGGAGATGGAGGGATTCAAGGGTTTCAACCATTGAATATTAAAGTCACCAATATCTTTGTGTAATGTCTAAATTCTTTATTATGTTTATCTTGAATATTATGCGAGGCTAAACCCCCCAATGCTAGGGGGTGGTCCTGATTTGGTTTATATAATGACTCTGAATTCTTAATTTCATCAATACATTGGTTTATGTTATTCAGTGAAATTATGCAATATTCTTAATGCTTTCTTTATCGGTCAAATAAGGATTAATCTACGGCTAACAAGTATAGGACTGTAGTTGTTAGGGTTTGTGCATAATTTGATTATAGTAGATATCACCTAGGACTAGGGATACCCTATAATCACCAATTAAATCTTGATAAAATAAAGGCTTGGTTTCAGCTTATTTCCCTAAGGACTTAGGTATTAGGATGAAAGACCAAAGGTTTTCCCACTAAGGACTTAGGGGAAAACATCCTATAGGTTTGGTAATAGAATACCATGAACTTGTTAAAGAGATCTGAATTCCGGGTTGTTGCAAGCCAAAGCAACCATCACCCTAGCATGTTTTTTACATTAAAAAGAACCAACTTTATTATTCCACTTTTATTTATGTGTACCGATTTATTCCATATTCCATAAACTATTGTTTTTGTTCAATTGAATTAAAATTATGAAGCAGTATTTCCTACGTAGTCCTCGAGATCGATATTTGGGTTAAAACCTATTATTACTACATCGGTGAAAATAGTACACTTGCTATTTTTTCAGTCAAGTTTTTGGCGCCGTTGCCGGGGACTGCCAAAATACCTATTTTTAATTTTCATTCGATTAAAATTTTGTTGCTCGTCAACCAAGTTTTTTTTTTGTAATTTGATTATTTATATTTAATAATTGTCTGACTTGTTTATGTAAGACCTCAGCGGATTTTTCTTTTGACGCAGAACCAGAAAGGACTCTACGAACAAGACTCGGAACAGCTAAGCAAGAAAGACTGGCAGAACCAGAAAAAGAGGAAGAGATTTCAGTTCATCCAGAGCATTCTGATTCAGACACTGAGACAATTCTTGAGACTATGGCAGCTGATCCACCACCACCATTTGAGATACTTCTTGGTGATTATGGTGGAAACAACACACCGGATGGTCGATTGACAATTGTGAACCAACCGGTGAATGCAGCACACTTTCAGTTGCACCCCAGCATAATCAATCAGCTTGAAAGGCGGTCTTTTTCTGGAAGAGTGAACGAAGATGCTAACAAGCATCTCCAAAGATTTCTAACTATGAGCACAACGCTGAAAATAGATGGACATACCGAAGAAGCAAAAAGGCTTCGTATGTTTCCATTAACATTAGCGGATGAAGCTGATGAATGGTTTTACTCCTTACCTGCAGGCAGTATTACTACGTGGGAAGAGATGGAACAGGCGTTCTTGAAAGAATATTTTCCTGCATCCGTCTCATTGAGAAAAAGATATGAGATATTAAACTTCAAACAAAAGGAGGGTGAGTCACTAGGAGATACCTATAAAATATTTAAAAGAATTATGGTGGCTTGTCCTACTCATAACATGGACGAAACTGAGCATATGCAGATGTTTGTCAATGGTCTTAGACTTCAGACAAGGCAAATCCTTGATTCATCAGTCGGTGGCTCATCTAACTTTGCAACAGCCACCGGTATGAAGAAGATAATTGAAGTAATTGCCTCAAATGAGCATTTGGAGTTATATGACAGGGTGGCAAGCAAATCAACAGGAGTAATTGATTTGAAATTAGAAATAAACAAACAGATGAAGATTGAAGAAACAGTTGTTGCAGAAGTGGATAAAAGGTTAAAAGCATTAAACATAGATGCTAAGAAAGTGGCTCAAGTTCAACAGGGACCAAATGATGTTTGTGAAATTTGTAATGGTCCACACAACACTGTGCATTGCTTTGCAACCCCACAACAAATTGAGGAGATCAAGTTCTTGAGGAAGGACAATCCATATTCTAACACCTATAATCCTGGGTGGAAGAATCATCCCAACTTAGGTTGGAAAGAACAACAGCAGCAAGCTCCTTAGAAGGCGGAATGGGAAGTGGCTATAGAGAAGATGGCTGCATATAACTCTCAATTCCAAGAAGAGACAAGGAACAACCACAAGAACACAACTGCGTCAATCAGAAATTTGGAAGTTCAAGTGGGTCAGATAGCACAACATCTATCTCAACAGGCACATAGTACTCTTCCGAGCTCATAAATCCAAAAAATCAAGAAAATGTAAATGTTGTCACTACAAGAAGCAAGAAAATACCAGAATCTGAAAAAGATGATGAAACAGATGACAATATGGTCATAGAGGTGGACTTAGAAGTGAGGGAAACTGAGAAAAGACCCAAAGAAGTTGTGACACCGGTAAAGCCAGATGAAGAAAAAATTAAAAAAGAGGCTAAATCGGTTATCAAGTTGCCATTCCCTACTAAAGTGGCAAAGAAGGATTCAGAAGAGAAAGAGTTTGAGAAGTTCACTACATTTTTCAAGAAGTTAGAGATAAATTTGCCCTTCTTTGAAGCACTTGAGCAAATGCCGTTGTACAGAAAATTTATGAAAGATGTAATTGCAAAGAAGAAGCCAACGGGAGATGAACAAAAGGGAGTAACTGAAAAGTGCGGGAGAATCTCACCGGAAAGGAGAATCCCAATTAAGAAGAAAGATCCTAGAGCGGTTGCAATACAATGCACCATCAACGACATAAATTTTCCCAAGGTTTTGATCGATTCAGGTGCTAGTGTGAGTTTGATGCCTCTATCCATTTTCAAAAAGCTGGGTATCGGAACAGTGAGGGAAAAAGGGACAAAGCTGAAATTTGCGGAGCACACCATCAAACAAGCGTACGGGGTGGCTGAAGACGTGTTGGTGGAAATTGACAGATATTTTTCCAGTGGATTTTGAGATCATGGATATTCCGGAAGATGAATAAATGCCTATCATTCTGGGTCGACCATTCATGCTTACTAGTGGATGCAACATTGACATTGAAACAGGTGCTCTGACCCTGAAATATTTCGATGAGAAGGTAACTCTAAAAGTGTCTGACATAAAGAAACAAAGTGAAGGAAAGGGACATCAACCTACAGTTGGCATGATCAAACTTGGAAAAGGGATGAAAAGTTCAACACCAAGTCCAAAAAAGGTTTCAGCCGCAGTCTCCAATAAGGTATTCTATGAAGCTTTTATTCCTAAGTTCACTCCTAAGGTGAAGGCTAGAAAGGGAGACAAGGTGTGGAAGAGGAAGTAACCTCCCTAATGGGGATGGACCGTCGAGCCAGACGACGTTAAACGAAGCACTTCGTGGGAGGCAACCTACGCTTTTAATAACTAAGTTTTCTTTGTCTTGATTTTCCTTTCAGGGAATAAAAAAGGGGGCCTTTCTGGTGGAATCTAGGAAGCTGCAGTTGGAATTGCAATACCCTCTGTGAGTAACCTCTCTAGGATTTGTTCTAAAACATTGAGGACAATGTTTAGTGCAAGTGGGGGAGGGTTTTGTTTCTTGTTTTGTGTTTTCTTTATTGTGTTTACTTATGTGTTTGTTCTTCTTTAGAGTTTTCGAATCTCTTTAAGTCTTCCAAAGTGTTGCAGGGTGATCGTTGTTGAAAGCATATAAGACTGGTAGTGAATGGATGAACGATACAATTTGGACTTAATCTCTCGAGGTACCTTGGAAGTTAACGCAGTCGGAAAATGAATGTCGGACGCAACTTGAAGAATTAGATTGAGAAGGTATATGGTGTAATTGAACCGGAAAAGAAGTTACATGTTATGAGGGGTGTTTTAAATCTGTAAGCTTATCCAACATGGTGAGGGACACAAAAAGCCAAACACATTTGATAATCATCATGAGAGTGCAATCAGGTATGCCCTTACCACTCTGATTTTGCGTTCGTCCTACCAACACATCACAAATATGAAAACACACAATGAGGCAATTTTTTATTTACCATCCGAGCCTTTCTTTCCATCATTCATTGTATGTCTTATCCTTTGCTAAACCTCGTTGAGCCTATATCCCTTTGTTGGTCTAATCACATAAATAACCCATGGCCATAGTGGCTCCTACCCTTATGTTTAGCAGTTATGTCGTAATTGTTTTTCTTGGATTTGTGCAAAATTCTAAGTTTGGGGTAATGCTTAAGAAAGAAAAGGGAAGTGTGTTTGTTAAAGAAAAAAAGTCTTTAAAAAAGAAAAATGTGTAAAGCACAAGAAAAAAGAGATTTAGAAACACTTGCCCAAAATGAAGAACTCAAGCATGATTGTAGACCCGAAATAAATAAAAAAAATAAGAAAGATAGGTGATACATGAAAGTATAGAAAATAAACCACCTCACAAAAATATGAGCACAAAGACGAGAAATATAACTTAATGGCTGAACCACAAAACCATTTACATCTCCATTTCCTTGTTTATCCCACCTTTTACCTAAGCCCCATTACATCCATAAAAGACCTCAAAAAGTGTGTGAATTCTACTTGTGTAAATGAAAGTAGGACTGATTCAAAGTTAGGGGTTGGTATGGCATATCATGATTTTGAGCGAAAAACACTTAAACCCAGAGATACTTGGTGAAAAGTGTGAAACGTTTGCAAGTAAAACATACTCTGATATGGACATGCAATGGATGACATGGTTCGATGCACCAAAAGCTTAATCAAGAAAATGAAAGCAATTTGCAAAAGACATCGGCTGTGTTGTGGAGAGAAAAGTTCAAGGTAACCTCCGTTTGATCTCTTGCATCACTTGAGGACAAGCAATGAGATAAGTTTGGGGTTGTGATTGGTCACCATTTCTACGTAGTTTTGTTATGAATTCGGCACAAGATAATCAAGTTTGGTAACACTTTGAGTTGTTTATTAAGAGTTTTCATTGATTTCCCTTTGTTTTGTTATTTGATTGCACTATGATGTTTAGTTAATAATCATGTCTTTTTAAATGATTTTGATCTCTCTACTTGGTGGTTGAAGGTTAACTCTGGATCGGAGGGAAATTTCACAAGTGTTGGTGTAAAAGAAGCTGATTTATGCAACAAATGAAGCACAAGGGCAGAAGCTGATACGAGCAGCCCGTGTCAGCTGACACGACCGTGTCAGCTCTGCTGAAGCAAGGATAAGGAGGTACCCGAAGCTGACACGGGCAGCCCGTGTCAGCTGACACGGCCGTGTCAGCCTGCGCGTCAGATTTTAGAAATTCAGCATTTTGTGAGTTTTTAAGGACCAGAGGGCAGTTTGGGTATTTTACTTGAACAGGAAAACCTATGAGGATAAATAAGTGATTTGGAGACAGAAAAAGGCACTTTTTTGCATCATACAATAGAAATCACAGAAAAGAGAAGATAGCTTCATCAAGAGTTTTGGAGATGGAGGAATTCAAGGGTTTCAACCATTTAAGATCAAAGTCACCAATATCTTTGTGTAATGTCTAAATTCTTTATTATGTTTATCTTGAATATTATGAGAGGCTAAACCCCCCAATGCTAGGGGGTGGTCCGGATTTGGTTTATATAATAAATCTGAATTCTTGATTTCATCAATACATTGGTTTATGTTATTTAGTGAAATTTTGCAATGTTCTTAATGTTTTCTTTGTCGGTAAAATAAGGATTAATCTACAACTATCAAGTACAGGACTGTAGTTGTTAGGGTTTGTGCATAATTTGATTATAGTAGATAATACCTAGGACTAGGGATACCCTATAATCACCAATTAAATCTTGATAAGATAAAGGCTTGGTTTCAGCTTATTTCCCTAAGGACTTAGATATTAGGTTGAAAGACCAAAGGTTTTCCCACTAAGGACTTAGGGGAAAACATCCTAGAGGTTTGGTAATAGAATACCATGAACTTGTTAAAGAGATCTGAATTCAGGGTTGTTGCAAGCCAAAGCAACCACTCACCCTAGCATGTCTTTTAAATTAAAAAGAACCAACTTTATTATTCCGCTTTTATTTATGTGTACCGATTTATTCCATATTCCACAAACTATTGTTTTTGTTCAATTGAATTAAAATTAAGAAGCAGTATTTCCAACGTAGTCCTCGAGATCGATATTTGGGTTAAAACCTATTATTACTACATCGGTGAAAATAGTACACTTGCTATTTTTTCGATCATGAAGCATGTCAGAAAGACAAGTTTTCTAAAGCATCCTTCAAATCTAAAAATGTTATTTCTACCTCCAGACCTTTGGAGCTTCTACATATTGACTTGTTTGGTCTAGTGAAAACTACATTTATTAATGGTAAGAAGTATGGACTTGCTATAGTTGATGACTATAGCAGTTGGACATGGGACATATTCCTAAAGCACAGGGATGAGTCACATTCTGCATTTAAGAGTTTCTGTTCTAAAGTACAAAAATGAGTTTGATTCTAAGATTGTTAGAGTTAGAAGTGATCATGGTGGTGTGTTTAAAAACAAATACTTTGAAGAGCTATTTGATTCTAATGGCATATCTCAAGATTTCTCTTGTCCTAGAACTCCACAGCAAAATGAAGTTGTAGAAAGGAAGAATACGACATTGCAAGAAATGGCTAGAACCATGATTAATGAAACAAATGTGCCAAGCAATTATAAACAGAAGCTGTTAACACAACTTTTTATATTCAAAATAGAATCTCTATTAGACCTATTCTTGAAAAGATTCCTGATGAGTTGTGCAAGGGAAGAAAACCAAACATTTCATATTTTCATCCTTTTGGATGTACTTGTTTTATTCAGAGCAAGTTTGATTCTAAGGCATAGAAGTGCATTATGTTAGGATGCTCATAATGCTATAGAGGCTATAGAGTATACAATACATAAACACGTATTGTGGAAGAATCAATTCATGTCAGATTTGATGATAAGCTTGACTTAGAAAAGTCAAAGATGTTTGATAGTTTTGTAGATCTAGAAACAACACTTGCAGGATCTGGAGAAAAGACTAAGGAATTTTAATAAGTTTCTGATAAAGATAATGCGTCAGGACCCTCTAGAGTTCCATCAGTCCAGAAAAGGAAAAGGCATCGAAAAACGGTATCTTAAGATGTGATTCTGGGAGATAACGCTGAACCTGTTGATAACACGAAAATGTATCGTGTATTTAGCTTAACTTGCATGCATTATTTTCCTATTTTATTTCAATTATATTACTTTATTTCGTACTACGCCGGTATTTTTACTTTGTTTCAAGTATTTAATTAAATCAGGCTTGCTTAGGAAAATAATCGGAAAAGGGAGACAAAATGAAGAGAAAAGGGTGATAAGGGTGAAGAAGCAAATAGGGGGCGCAAATATGAAGAACAAGGCCCATATTGGTACTGTAAACCAAATGGCCCAACGTCCATCAGGAGGCCCTGACGAACGGCACTCCCTCCTGTTGCACCCCAAAATTTGCCCACTTATTTATTCCTCAATTGGCCTTCACATTACATTCATGTGCATACCTCATCTAGGCCATTCATCCATTACATTCATCTATATCATGGTTACTATCCAGAACTGATAAGAAAAGAGCTCTTGTAGAAGAAATTCCTGATCAAAAATAAGGGATTTGAAGTCTGATTGTATGGCACCATTCCCGTTGAAATCCTCCTAAAATCAGGGTTTTATTCTCTCCAAGGCAAAGTTCTGACTAAAAGATACAATCCTCAAGTTCATCAGGTTTTCCAAATTAGGGCTTTGACCAAAGTTAACCCTGTTGACTTTTTGGTCAAAATTTAATCAGGAGATGATTTTGAGTATGAAGTGTGGTTGTCCTGAAGAAATGTTCCTTGAAGCTTCTTTGGTTGGAAATTGATTAAGAATTAAATCAGAAAAGGATTAATCAGAAAATTCAGCTAGAATCGGAAAAATCAGGAAAAGTTGACTTTTTGGTCAAAGTCAAAGTCAACTGCTCAATTTTGAGTGTTGGTGGAGAATCGGTCAAGAAAAAGTCAAAGAATAAATAAAATCAAGAAATATTCAAAATTGCCATTTTGGGAAAGTTAGTTGAAATTGGAATTTCCAAAAATAGAAAGTTGATACTTAGAGAAATTTTGGGAGAGTTTATAAATGGCTGGGCAGTTGACTTCAGGCCTATCATACACAAAGTTTTAGGCATAATTGCAAGACAAGGTCAACATAAAAAATGTTCACATCATGGCATACAACAACTTTGTAGTTGAAGGTTTCTTCATTGGAAGTCTGGATCAAGAGATATGAAGCTAGAAAGTTTGAAGAATCACACTTGATCAAGTCAAAATGCTAGGGCAAATTCTGGGCAAGCAGGAAGCATTTGATCAAACACATGGCGCGCCATCTTTGAAGCCAGTTTTAGAGAAGTGTAAACATCCATTGGATCAAAACTTGACATCCATCAATTCTCCTCCATGTCTTCTATACAATGAGCCAAGAATCGTAGATTTTGGGGGTGTGTAGAGAAAGATATGAGGGAACAAAGTCGTGATTATGCAAAGTTATCCTGTGGCATGGCTGGGCACAAAAAAATTCTGGGCACACGAAGCATATGATCGAACACATGGTAGGCCATTTTCATGTCTAATTTTAGAGAGCTACAATGATGTTCAGAATTCAATCTAAGAATCAAAGTGTACTATCCCATGCCCTCTTTTATTTGACACCAATATCACACTTTTTGGTTGAGGGTGGAATAAAATATGAAGTCTCAATGTCATGCCCTTACAAGGTTGCGTTTTGACGTAGGCACCGGGCCAGAAAATGAGGGATACGCGCGCGCCAGAAGCTATTATGCGTTGTCATGTTTGTAAGCAATTTCCTCATACTTCCATGAATTGTTTCAAAAGACTCTCAACCTCAATGTTATTCTACTCCATCCCCTCTTTCCATATAGCATGAAATTGACATGAATGGTGATCCATGGATGAAGATAGTTATGAGCAAAGTAAGCTGCATGATACATTCAATATGACACCAGCATTGTTTCACAACAGCAACTTATCCAATCAAGCCACACATAAAACCTTGAACTCAAAAGCGTGTAAAGAACTTGCCTCTTGGATCACACCCTTGCCTACTAAGTCTTATGAAAATAAGCCCCACACTCATGATACACTTTCTTCATGCAACCTCACCTCACTATATAAGTTCTAATCTTCACAAACTCAAGGACCATGCATATTCATTTATGAGATCTCTCCACCATTCTCTTCTCTCATTCTCTCATTCTTCCCTTCCACTCCTCTCTTCCCTCTCATCTCTCTCCCCTCACAAAGTTTGTTACAAAATTGTAACAAACTCCAACAAACCTTCAATCATCAACAATCTCCACCATCGATCTCGTCCATCATCATCTTCAATAACCTTCATCATCATCCACAAATTTTCATCATCATCTTCCACCTCTCATCCCCCTAAGAACCGTGATAACCTTCGTCAATCTCCATCTCCATTGCTCTTCAAGCACCACCACTATCTCCTTGCATATCTCCATCATCAAATCACTGCTACGAGTGAGGTAACGAGTTCAGGATCTTTGCAAGATTTCTGAGTTTATTGCTCAAAAATCGGGGGAGCTTTTAACACTAGCAAGTATTCCTCACTGCCATTTCATACAAGGAGTTGCCGTGGAGGTTTTCCATTCTATGTAATCCAAGATCTTCCAGGTAAGCCTTGAATCCCTCTCAGTATTCTAGAAGCATGTGATAGGTTCATGTAGGATATCTGCAAGCTCATGTATGTGGTGATGTATGTTGTATTGTATTCACAGATGAACTTCTTAAAGTTTAATTTAGTTCTGAATGTTATGATGCGTTTTTTTTGGACGTGTGATTCACGTGTTCGAGCGTCATGGTTGCGTGTGAGTGTACTGTTGCAATTAGGTCAAGCCGTGTTAAAGTTTAACTATATTAGGGTTTTGAAAATAGGCGCAGTTTTAAAGATAGAAGAAGAGTTAATAAAAACGGAGGTCAGATTTAGATTCAGGGCTAAAAACCGAGCTGAACGGTGTTCGGATCGTAAGTTTCTGGGCGCTTTCGTGGACATCCGCCTTTAGTATGGCCGGAGAAGACGACCGGAGCTTTGCTCCGGCGTCTGTTTCATTTTGTTTGCTTCCTCTCTCCGTTAGCTTACGTGGCATGGTGTTATTGGCTAAGCTCCCATTGTGTAGCGGTTTTGTTTTATCCATATCATTAGATCGATACGTTGTCGCATCATGATTGGTTTAGGCTATTTGTTTTTGTCTTTTGTGACTTAAGTCATTCATGACCAATTGATTTTCTTTTTTATTTGGCTTGTCACGTTTTATTCTATGTTGACCATATGATACAATAATATGCTGATTAAGAATGAAAAGAAAAATAAAAATAAAAAATGGTGTGTGATGCTTCTGTATGGGCCACGAGCTTGTTCTAATGACTTGGGCTTGGTGTTTTTGTTCTTTACACCCTCCAAGCTCAGGCCCAGTGCGCCATTAACTGTTTTCAACTCAATAAAAAGATGTTGATGCACCCCCTGTTGATATATAGAAATACATAGAAATAGTTTTCTTTTTATTCTTTTGCTTGTTAATCCAATTTTTCACTTGAATAAAAGATGATAAAAATATATTTTCTAACCAATTGGAATTTTAGGAGCATTTAGTTTTTCATAGAATTGTTAATTGTTGATTTTCCTTTAAAATTTTGATTGGTAAATAATAATAAAAAATGCATAGTTTTTAGTCTTAATTTTTGGAAATAGTCTTAAACATGAATAAAAATACAAAAATTGCTTGTGAATATTTTCATGGTTAGTTTAGATTTTAATTCTTTCTTTTTGTGAATATTTTCATATTTTGAGAAATGTCTAAAATACCCCTAGTTGTTAAAGTCGACTTTAGTCAACTTAAACAACTTTCTTCTTAGTTAATTCCCTTTAGATGTTAGGTTAGCCCTTAAATAGGAATTAGAATAACTTAGATTAGAGAATAGGTTAGTTCCCCTTTGTTCATTCTTTTTCTTTTCAACATTAAAACACTAACAAATAGAGATGCGAATCACATTAAGAAAGTGATAGAGAAATGAGTGGGATTCATTCCTAATCTGTTTCTCAATCACTTAGTGGCATAGAAATGAGTGGGATTCATTCCCTAATCTGTTTCTCGGTCACTACTTAATGGGAGAGAAATGAGTGGGATTCATTCCCTAATCTGTTTCTCAAACATTAATTAATGGGAGAGAAATGAGTGGGATTCATTCCCTAATCTGTTTCTTGAACATTACATAATGGGATAGAAGTGAGTGGGATTCATTCCCTAATCTGCTTCTCGATCATTATACATTTTTATGTGATCGAATCGCAAAGTAATTCCCCTTAAAAAATACCCAACCAAAAACATTTAAAACACTTAATAAAGGTTCAAATTAAAACAAAGTGACGAAGTGGTGCGAAACCTTGTATTGGGTTTTGTTCATCATGTAGTTACATAAAAAACACAAACCCAAGTCCATTCTGCTGCTAAGAACAAGTTAAGTCCAGTCCAAAATTAGGCGTATAATTCTCCAAAGGTCGAGCATCGTGGATTGTGACCTTAACCTCTGTTCAAATAAAAAACACAAAACAAATGGAAACTATTGAGCCGAACTACGGTCGCTCTGATTCCTGCTAAGGGATACGTAGGCATTGGGTCGCGGGGCCTAAGCGAGCACACTTGTAAATAATTCCTTCTTTTCCCCGTATTTCTTTTGCATTCATTCGCACTTAGGTTTAGACATAGATACACCCTTTAGATAGAAACAAACATAGGTGGATACCATCGAGTACGATGGGCGTGAGGGGTGCTAGCACCTTCCCCTCGAGTAACCGACTCCCGTACCCTATTCTCTGGTCGAAAGACCTTGTTCTTGTTTCGAGTTAGGTTTCTGATATTCCTTTCCCGCGATGGGATGAATATATTAGTGGCGACTCTGATTCCATTTTTTGCGGTAGCGACACCTCCCCCCTACCGAATGGCACACTCCCTTAAATTAGTGTGTGACGTGAGTCACACACTCACACTCAGAAGAGGAGCTTCGTCAACCCCTATACTTTCTCCTCCTTTTTCTCCTCCGAAAAGCCAGCTCTGAAAACAAATTCAAGATTCAACCTAAACCTAAAGCATTGTTATAAATACTCAGAAAAGATTTGAAAGAAGGACGAAGATTTTTCTCCACTGGCGTCACTTTTCTTTTGCATCCAGGTTTCAAGGCTTTTTCCCAACCAGTCTCAGCAATAGATTTCCACACCAGAAATACTATTTCATTTCAATTTCCTTTTTCAGCTTCAGAACTTAGTTTTAGTTTTAGGAGTAGATTTTGTTTCTGCAATTTATTTCCAGTTCCGGATTAAAGCTTAGTACTACCAGTTTAACAATTTCAGATCTGCAATTTTAATTCAGGTTTCAATTTTTAGTATTTATTATTTTTATTTGTATTCATTATTATTTATTGTCTATGTTGAACCATAAATTGATGTCTGGAATGTTGTTTATCTGTTTTATTTGTTCGGCCCTGTCATTTAAAACTATGTCCGGCTAAATAATTTACACCGATATGTAAGGTCACATAACTGAGGGAATCTAGCAACGCTATCAACAAGTTTTATCAATGAGAATTTATCTATCTGGTTATAATTTCTAACACTTAATTAAACCGTTTTGTTACGAGAGTAAAAAGCGATAGAAGTTAGGATCAATAAAAACGAGAGTTTGAGATTTTAACTGGACAGTATAAATTAAGCATTTACCTTAAATACAGCGAGAGAGCTTTAAGGTTAATTAGTCTTCATTTGTTTTCAAAAATTATTTTAAACTTTAATTGATACAGCGAGAGCGCTCACTTAGGTTTAATAATAAGATAATAATCAATAAACACGAGAGTGTGAGAGGAAGGTTTTTAAGCAAATGATTTCCACGGAAAAGTATTTTGAATTACGAATTGCGTTGATAGTTAACTAGATCCCCGACGTCCGACCATACATACCGGTGCATAATTTAATTTTATTTCCCTATTTCCCTCTTCAGATCCTAATTAATCAGATATTAGCCTTAGATTTATGTAGTAACAATTAAATACCGTAGGTCGATTCTTAGTCCTTTG
Organism: Vicia villosa; assembly: GCF_029867415.1. Taxonomy (NCBI): domain Eukaryota; kingdom Viridiplantae; phylum Streptophyta; class Magnoliopsida; order Fabales; family Fabaceae; genus Vicia; species Vicia villosa. Next base: position 149,201 of record NW_026704950.1, read on the forward strand.
GGTTCGATAATCTTTAAAGCTACGCGATAGACTGTGCACTTGCAGTCATAATAATAGACATACCCATTTTGTCGCGACCAAGTTTTTGGCGCCGTTGCTGGGGACTAATTTAGTCGATATCATAATTAACTATTACATTGTAGAGACTAAGGCACATTTTATTACTTAATTCCCTTTGTGCATGCCAAGTACTCGCTCTCGAAGTGAAGACTTAGTGCTGCCAATTCTCGAACCAGAGCGTTCTATCACTATATCACGTCGATTACGACGAACTCACACTCTTGTTCCTAGTCCTATTTCTGAACCAGTTGAAGAATCCACCATGGGAGAATAACCGCGTCCTCTCAAGTCTTACACCATCCCTTCGCAAGCTGAACCACACAATAGCATTGCTTCTCCTGCTATTGAGGCGAATAATTTCGAACTGAAGCCATCTTTGTTGTAAGCAGTACAACAAAGTCAATTTTCTAGGAGTCTGACGGAAGACCCTAATATTCATTTGTCAGTGTTCTTACAATACGCATACACTGTAAAAGCAAATGGTGTCAGTTCCAAAGCTATCCGACTACGCCTTTTTCCATTTTTGCTGAGGGATAGAGCTAGAGCTTGGCTCCAGTCTTTACCCGCCAATTCAGTCACTACCTGGAATGAACTGAAGAAAGTCTTCTTGGCGCGATATTTTCCACCTAGCAAGACCGCCATGCTAAGAGCCCAGATCAATGGGTTTAGACAAAAAGACAACGAGTCTCTTTTCGGAGCGTGGGAGAGATACAAGGACATGCTGAGGCTCTGTCCACATCACAGATTAGAAGAATGGTTAATTATCCATACCTTCTAAAATGGTCTCCTATACAACACGAGACTTACAATTGACGCCGCTGTAGGCAGCGCACTGATGGACAAAGCATATGCCGATGCCTATGCACTTATCGAGAGTATGGCTCAAAATCATCATCAGTGGGGAAGCGAGAGAACTCCGTCAGAGAGAACTTCTGGTGAGAAATCTTCAACGAAGAGTGGTATGTACGAGATAAGCAGCCTTGACCGTGTTAATGCCAAAGTTGATGCCCTAACTAAGAATATCAAAAACTTGACTGTAGCACCTGTAGCCGTCGTGGCTGCTGTAGCCCCCAACTGCGAAATATGCGGGAAGTCTGGACATGCTGCCCCTGAGTTCCATCTTTTGGAAGGAGTTTCCCCCAAACCAGTAAACTATGCTCAAGGAAACCCGTACTCGAATACACATAACCCAGGATGGAAAAATCACCCTAATGTTTCCTATAAGAACAATAATGCTTTATATGCGTCGGGCCAATCATCTAGTATACCACCTGGATATCAAAAGGCACCCTTAGCTGCTCCTAATGTCCCTAGGAAATCTAACCTAGAACTAATGATGGAAAATTTTATAGCCACTCAAAATCAGACTAATAAGGACTTCCTAAACCAAAACGTACACACCAATGAGAAAATCAAATAGTTGGCAACTAAAGTAGACGCGTTAGCCACTCACAACAAGATGCTTGAAACACAAATCTCTCAAGTGGAACAATAGCAAGCACCTACTGCCGCACCTGCCGGGACGTTTCATGGACAACCACAACTGAATCCAAAAGGACATGCTCATGCTATTATTCTACGAAGTGGTAAAGAGATGGGCGAACCAAGTGCCCTAGACTTAAAAACCCTGCTATGTTCCAAAGCCCCAGTAAAACAACTGAGGAGGAAAGTGGACCCAAAGATAAATCAAGTAACCCAAAAGAGAAAGAGGACAAGGATGGCTAGACGGATGAAAAAGAAGCGCCCTACGTACCTCCACCACCCTATAAACAACCTAACCCGTACCCTCAAAGATTCGGAAAATCTAAAAGCATAGGGCAGTTTAAGAAATTTGTTGAACTTCTTAAACAGTTAAACATTACAATTCCTTTTAAAGAAGCTATTACACAAATTCCCTCTTATGCTAAATTTCTCAAAGAAATCCTATAAAATAAGAAAAAGATAGAAGACAATGAGACCATAACACTCACTACTGAATGCAGTGCAATAATTCAAAATAAAATGCCACCTAAGCTGAAAGACCCATGGAGTTTCTCCATACCCTGCAATATAGGAAAATTTGTCATAGACAAAGCTCTGTGCGACTTAGGAGCTAGTATTAGCCTAATGCCTTTGTCCATTTGCGAGAAGCTTAATATGGGAGAGCTAAGACCAACCAAGATGTCAGTTCAACTAGCAGACCATTTCGTTAAGTATCCTGTAGGTGTTCTTGAAAACGTGCCCGTCCGCATCAGACAATTTTACATCCCTACGGATTTCATAATTATGGACATAAAGGAAGACGTCATTACCCCTATAATCTTAGGAAGACCGTTTCTGGCCACCGCTGGAGCTATTAAAGACGTAAAGAAAGGCAAGTTGACATTCGAAGTAGGTGAAGAGAAGGTCGAATTTATTCTAACACAATTCCTTCAAGCCCCAGCTATAGAAGATACATGCTATCTGGTGGACGTTATTGATGAATGTATAAGAGAGATAGGATTATCAGAAGAATCTTACTCTGATGTTATAAAGATTCCAATGCCCCTGATTTTCAAAGATGACAATTGGCATTCAGAATATCGAGACGATAGCTTAAGCGAATGCCTAGCTTTAACACCCAACCATATGCCTTGCCCTAAGCAACCAACCTTGGACCTTAAACCATTACCCAAGACACTTAGATATGAATTCCTAGACAATGAGCTCAAAAGACCAGTAATAGTCAACGTAGAGTTAGGAGGAACAGAGACTGAAAAACTGTTACAAGTGCTAAGAAAATACCCATCTGCGTTAGGATATAACATTGCCGATCTGAAAGGAAAAAATCCTTCCATATGTATGCATCGCATCATGTTGGAAGAAGATTGCAAATCCTCTAGGGAACATCAAAGGAGGATCAACCCAATCCTGAGCACAGTAGTTAAAGATGAAGTCACCAAAATTCTATATGCAGGAACTATATATCCAATCTCTGATAGTCAGTGGGTAAGTCCGGTCCATTGTGTACCAAAGAAAGGAGGCATCACTGTTACCATAAACAAGTCAGGCGAATCTATCGCTGAAAGAGTGGTAACTGGTGGGAGAATGTGTATTGATTATCGTAAATTGAACAAGGTCACGCGGAAACACCATTTTCCTCTGCCCTTTATTGATCAAATGCTCAAATGTTTAGCAAAGCATTCTTATTACTGCTACCTGGATGGTTACTCGAGATTCTTCCAAATCCCAATTCACCCTGATGACCAAGAGAAAACAACCTTCACATGCCCTTATGGAACATTCACTTATAGACGAATGTCGTTCGAACTATGTAACGCCCCTGCAACATTTCAGAGATGCATGATGTCAATTTTCACTGACTACATAGACAACATCATGGAAGTCTTTATGGAAGACTTCTCTGTATGTGGGGAGGATTTCGAGGGATGCCTTTCAAATCTAGAAAAAGTATTGGACATATGTGTACAAGTTAACCTCGTCCTAAACTAGGAGAAGGGTCATTTTATGGTTAAACAAGGAATTGTACTTGGACATGTCGTCTCCGAAAGGGGGATTGAAGTCGATAAAGCAAAGATCTAAGTTATAGAGAACCTCCAACCCCCAAAAACGGTTAGAGAAATACGGAGTTTCTTAGGACACGCCGGTTTCTACAGACGATTTATAAAGGACTTTTCTAAGATCTCTAAACCTTTGACAAACCTCTTAATGAAAGAAATCAAGTTTAATTTCAATGATGAATGTTTAAAAGCCTTTGAAATATTAAAGACAACCCTTATATCTGCACCCATAATGCAACCACCCGATTGGGAGTTACCGTTTGAAATTATGTGCGATGCAAGTGACTATGCCGTAGGAGCAGTCTTAGGCCAAAGGAAAGATAAAAAACTCCACGCAATATACTACGCAAGTAGAACCTTGGACCATGCACAGATGAATTACGCTACAACCGAAAAAGAACTCTTGGCCGTGGTCTTCAAGTTAGATAGATTTTGTTCCTATTTGATAGGAGCAAAGATAATAGTCTACACCGATCATGCATCCATTAGGTATCTACTAGCTAAACAAGATGCAAAACCTAGACTGTTAAGGTGGATCCTACTGTTGCAAGAGTCTGATTTTGAAATCAAGGATAAAAAAGGAGCCGAGAACGTATTAGCTGACCATTTATCTAGGATGGAAGGTCTTAAACCTGAAGAAACACCAATTAACAATGATTTCCCTTATGAATGTTTAATAGCACAATTAGAATCCGAAAGCGATACATTGGAACAACCTAAAGCGCAAACCGAAGCTGTTAAAACGTTAATCACCGAAACCACACTTCCATGGTATGCTGACTTTATGAATTACTTAGCGGCGGGAGTGCTTCCTCCTGACTTGACTTATCAACAAAAGAAGAAGTTCTTCCACGATCTTAAACAATACTATTGGGATGAACCTTTACTATTTAATAGAGGCGCTAATGGAATTTTCCGCCGATGTGTTTTGGAAGGAGAAATATAAAGCATAATACATCATTGCCATGATGCCCCTTACGGTGGGCATGCAAGCACATCAAAGACGTGCGCAAAAATTTTACAAGCTGGTCTCTTTTGGCCCAACCTGTGGAAGGATGTTCACATCGCTGTTAAAAATTGTGACCGTTGTCAACGCACTGGAAACATATCTAGGCGAGATGAGATGCCTCAAAAGGGTATTTTGGAAGTAGAAATCTTTGATGTGTGGGGAATTGATTTTATGGGACCTTTTCCGTATTCTTTGGGAAATAACTACATACTTGTTGCTGTCGATTACGTGTCTAAAGGGATAGAAGCTATAGCCTCACCAACAAACGATGCACACGTAGTAATTAAGCTGTTCAAAAATATAATCTTCCCGAGATTTGGTGTACCAAGATTGGTTATCAGCGATGGAGGATCCTACTTCATATCCAAAATCTTTGAAAAACTTTTAGTAAAGTATGGAGTCCGACACCGTGTAGCAACACCTTACCACCTACAAACGAGTGGACAAGTTGAAGTCTCGAATAGACAAATTAAGCAAATACTTGAAAGGACTATTGCCACATCTAGGAAGGATTGTTCGTCTAAGCTACACGAAGCATTGTGGGCATATAGAACCGCCTACAAGACACCTATAGGAACCACACCTTTCAAATTAGTGTACAGTAAATCATGTCATTTACCGGTAGAACTCGAGCACAAAGCTTATTGGGCCATACAGACCTTAAATTTAAGTTACACTGCCGCAGGCGAAAGGAGACTAGTATATATCAACGAATTGGAAGAGATTAGATTATATGCCTACGAGAATGCTAAGATTTACAAAGAAAGAACAAAGAAGTGGCACGATAAGCACATCTCTAGGAAGGAATTCAACGTAGGAGATGTGGTGCTATTGTTCAATTCTCGACTTAAGCCATTTCCAGGAAAACTTCGTTCAAGATGGTCTGGTCCATTCGAAGTTACTAAGGTATTTCCAAATGGCGTTGTCAAAATTAAAGGAAAATCAACCGATAACTTCATTGTAAATGGGCAGCGACTAAAACATTATCACATTGTTGAGAACAAAGACTATATTGATAGTCTTAAACTCGCAGAGTTAATCGTCGAGTCAAAAAACTAACCGTCGATTCATCGAGCTTGCGACGTTAAACAAAGTGCTTTCGTGGGAGACAACCCACCTTTTAACTTTAACATTCTTTTAAATTGTCTTAACTTTAAAATTTTAATTAAAAGTTATTTTCTTTTTATTCTACATTTATTTTTCAAAATACTAACTCCATTTGTTTTAATAAATGATACTAACTTAAAGTTCATTATGATTTTAAAAACATCCAGAGTACTAACCTCTTTTCTAACTTTAGAGATGGACTTTACTGATGATATGGTAGTTACTTTTGGGAGTGAGGCTCAGCAGAGACGTTATGAGATTCTGACACAGCGTAAGATGGGGTTCACTACTTTTTCGCATGATGTGACTCTGACTGTTCTAGGTATCAGGGAAAGTGTGCACTTTATGCTTAATCAGATTGGTTGGGGAGATATCCTTACCAGCCGTACACCCACTTTCCGTAACCTGACTTTAGAGTTTCTAAGTTCCCTTCGATATGATCCGGGGCTTGGATTAGGATTCAACAGAGGAAGAGTTTCATTCAGGCTGTTTGGTTTCATCTACCGTTTCACCACACGTCAGTTGGCTGAGTTACTAGGATTTCCTAAAAGCATGGATGCTTTAATGGAAGTTGATGATGAGTATTTCCCTGATAACATAGTTGACTACTTTTGGAGTACTATATCTGGTAAAGATCAGAATGATGTACGAGTCTCTTCGGAAATCCATAATCCCTCCATTAGGTATTTCCACATGATACTAGCTTTTACTCTTTTTGGAAAACCTTTAGGCGATACCTCGGTGACTAAGGATGAACTGTGCATCATGATGTGTGTTTTCTAATCCAGACTAGTTGTAGGCATATATTTCATTCTTTCTAGGATGGCCGTTATAGCCCAAGATACCCTTGGTCCTATCCTTGTAGGTGGTCTAGTCACTAAGATCGCACGTGCCCTGTCCTTAAGAACACCGCTTGCTAGATTGATTCCTTATGGAGGATTCAATTCCATGGACGTCAAATTTTGCTTCAACAAAGGCTTGATAAGTAATTATGATACTCCGCCTTATCAGCTTTTAGTGAACTATGAGACTGTTCGTCATTTTGCCTTACCTTGCATTAGGTACACAAGTGTGCACAAGAAAGAAAACTCGTTATATGACTTGGAAGGACAAGGTGAAACTGATCCCGAGAAGGAAGAAAGTGATCCAATGACACCGCCTGGCTACAACGATATTGATGTTACACCTGATGAAGATGTGCCTATGGTTGACCATACTACTGCTATTGAGACCCTTCGGAACGATGTTGCTGTACTTCGTACTGACTTACGGAGACTCCGAGGAGATTTCCACGGATTTATGGATTTAGTCACTGTAACATCCCATAATTTCAGTTTATTAATTTAATTTGGATTTAAATTAAATAATTGGAATTTTAGTATTTTATTTGGATTTAATTGGAAAATGATGGAGTAAGAGCTATTGGGCTTATGGTGTGATGTTAGTAAAAGAGGGGTGCTAATTGGTTAGGCCTTTTACTAAGTTGTGGTTAATTTATTTTATTTTATTTTTCATAAAATAAGAAAAAGGAACCATTTGGGGAAAAAGGAAGAACACGTGAAAAGGGCAAGAGAAGAGAAAGAGGCAAGAACGTGGAACCGGAAGGAGAGCATTCAAGAGATTCATCGAGGTAAGGGGGGACTCTTCCTTTTAGTATCTCTTATGTGGTCTTAGGTAATAGGTAGATTGATGTATGGTTTGATTCAATTAGACATTGGGGTTGTTAGGTTAGGTTGTTATAATTGGATTGAATTGATGATAATTGTGTGAACTATTTGGTTAATAATGCGTTTAAATGATGTTTTGTGGTGTATAATTGAATATATGATGATTGTATGCCTGTATGTGATGTCTGGAATCGTTTTTGGGTGAAAAGGGTGTGAAATCGCAGGGTCTGTCGCAGACTTGGGGTTTGCTGAAATCGCAGGTCCGCTGAGTGGAGGGGGTCCGCTGAGCGGAGGTCCTAACGTAGATTGCTTCTGTTGGACGTCGCTAGAGTCCCGCTGAGCGGAGGTCTGAAAGATTCGGTTCTGTCTTGCTTCGCTGAGCGAACCTTGCTGTGTGTGAATTTTTCTAAAACTTAAAATAACGTATCTTTTGATCCGTGTATCATTTCTTAGTGCCGTTTTGGGCGTTGTGCAAGTAATTAAATGTTTTATATGATGAATGATGAATATGGGCGATGGCCGACTTTATTTCTTTAAAACTCGATTTAATTACTTGATGAGAATTGAACATTGTGTGCATATGAGATAGGTGTGACAATGTGTTTGATGTGATGATGAATTGGTTGTGATTAATATCGTGATTGTGATGAATGCATGGTTATTTGAATGATGTTGAAAACATGTACATACTTATTCGGTGATATGGTGTTGAGGTGAGTTGTTCATCGTGATTCGGTGATGTTTTAAGTATGTTATGTGTGTTTCATTCATTCATATGCATTTGATGATGGATCTCGTTGATGAGTGGATCGTTGGTGGCTAATTCCCATTGTGCGGAGATTAGTAAGAAGTCATCTTGTGCCCATGGGGGTGAGAGCGATGAGGTTAATCGTGTGCCCATGTGGGGTGTGAGTGATTAAAGGGCAGTATCGAGGAGAGAAGTCCTATGAATGTGATTCACGAATTTTGGTACCACATGCATAGTGTCAGTTGTGTCATATGCATTTTGTCATAGCATGATTGTGTGGATTTCTGTGTTTTGTATCGTAATCTATTATTTTGTGATTCGATGAATAATATATGTGAATCTGAATGTGTATAATTCGGTGAACGGTATATTATGATGCTTGTTGCTTATGAATTGCATAATATTTACTAATTGAGAATGAGACTCACCCTTACATGTTGTCATTTTCAGATTGAGGAGTAGCGGCATTAGTGCTTGGTGAGGATGACTCGTAGAGTTTATCCGTTTATGTTGGGTCGTGTCGGTCATGCTCTGATCTTGTAACACTGGGGAACGATAGTTATAGAGATTTATGATAATTCTCTATTTTATTTGGTGTTGGATTATATTTCCATTTGATTACGTTGATGATGTTTCTTATTCCGCTGTGATAAACATAATTGTGTTTTGTTAAATCGTTTCCTAATGAAGCATGACCTTGACCATGATTGGTTCATTTATTTTAAATAATTGTGGCACCCTTGTGTTTATGTTTTTACTCTGATATATTCATTTAAATTGCCGCGGGGTTAGAAGGGTGTTACAGTCACAGCAAATCTAGACAGTTTATATCAGCATTTTCAGTCTGTTCCTGCTCCTAAAAGTGGTTAACTGAAGACCTTTAGTTTGGATTTCTAACTCTTACATTTTGACAATGAGGACATCGTCTAGTTTAAGTGTAGGGAAGGAAATACTTAGTTAGGATTTCCCGTTTTTAGTAGTTTTATTTTTCAGTATTTCAGTTTTAGTATTTTATTTAGTTAGTATTTTAATTTTCAGACTAATTTTAATTTGAAGTTTTTGGTTTTAATGAAATTTAATTCAACTGTTTTCTTTATTCTGGTTTTTATTTTCTCTGCTATATTTCTTCTGTTATCTATTTTGTGTGTGCATTGTTAAAATTTTCTTTTTCTGCTAATATGACAATAATATTTGCTGCTAATTATTGCTATTATTAGAGATAAATTACACTGCATTGCTATATCTGCTTAAACACAAATTTTTTTAGTCTGATACCTATACACTGCTACTGCTATTAATTATCACTGGTATAGGCTAGATTGAATTTATATTGGCTACTGAGTTTATATATACACTCGGCTATATACTTTGACTCCTAGTCAAAGTTGTTTATGCCATTTTCATGATGGTCCAATAGAATTCATGCAGCATTGGTCAAAAGGCTGAATGGAATCTCTGCACACTGAACCAACACGCAGAGGTGTACTATTTTTTTTCTTCTTCACGCATTCCTGCCATCCGTCAGGACCCATAAAGTGACGTTCGTCACTTGCTTTAAATGCAGCAAAATGTTTGCTTGCATTCTCACTTCAATTTTCCGGTTCTATTCAAACTTCCTCCACCGAGTTACTCATTTACTCCAATCTTTTCATCTTCTTTCAACCCTCTCATTAATTTCCATTTACCACCCATTCAATTCATTTCCAAACTTCACATTCCTATATAAATTTCACTGCAACAGAGCCATAAGCATCAACCTTTTTGTTCCTGCTACTCCTATTACCAATTTTTCATAACCTCTGCAGAGTAACTATTATGGCTAATCTAAACCAACAAAACGAAGGAGAAGCTGAATTCCCAGGTGTTATTTTTTGGAATGGAGAAGCGAGTAAACTTCAACGCACGCGTTACCGAAATTTTTCTCAGAGAGGGGTGGTGTCAACAAGATTCGCCCATGTCGAAAGTTTGCAAAGTTTGGGGCTGTTCGGCGGTTTGCGAATGTTGCTCAATAAAACGGGTTTATCATTTGTAAGCACACTGAACTTGCCCACATATGAGGCGTTAACCTTGGAATTTCTAAGTTCGTATATTTACCACACACCTACCGACACTTCTCATAGTCTCATCCGAACCGCTACCTTCTGACTGTTTAACTGAGAGTACACCATGAATCAAGACAACTTGAGTGCAATTTTTCAATTCACACGTGATGAGGGAGTCAATTATAGAATTCGGCCTGAGCTTGACTGGCAAAGAACATCGAATGCTGTATGGCAGAGAGTGACCGGTAACGAAAATGTTGCTCCTGACATGCGTTTTTCTTCTCATATTCATAATCCGGTCATGCGTTACTTCCACCGCATCTTAGCCAACATGATCTTCGGAAGGACCAACAACAACAAGGTCAATGCCAAGGAGTTATACTTTTTTTATTGTGCTTTCTCCAACAATCGGATCGATGCCAGTACTTTCCTCATGGCTCACATTCAATCCCTTGTGTCAAGAGAAGGAAACACACCATTTTGTGTAGGATGGCTTGTTACCGGTATAGCTCGAGCCCTTGATTTAAGAGATAGGCTACAAAATCTGCCGTCTTTACCGGCTATTTTTATGGACATCAACAACTGCAGGGCTGGTCGCCTCATCAAGGAAAGAGAGGACGAAAGATTCAACCTCATGGTACGAAACAAGGAAGTTCGCAGTGTTATATTGCCAAACAACGAGATCACCAAAATAGACCGCAGAAACAACTGGCTCTATGACCTTGACGCACCGGCTCCTGGGGAGAACATACAAGATAACCAGAACAATGAAAATAATGTTGATGAAATCGAATAGGAAATGGATCAACAAGAGCCTCAGCCTAATGAAAACCCCCAACCTAGAATGTTGTTGGATCATCTGGACATCAACCCCAAGGAAGGAATCACCCAGTCACACTAGATGACGTGTATAGAGAGATGATGCGCAACCACGAGGAAGAAACTCAGTGTCATCAGAGGATTGAAGCGGGGCAGAATGAAATAATGGCGCTGATGCGTCAGATGCAAAGAGATCAACATGATTATGCATATTGGAATGATCAAAGCATTGCAAACCTCACGGAAGAAATGTGTGGTTTGACATACCGTGTTGTGGGCTTACATGATTATGTGTATCATGCTAGGATAGTTCCGCCTAGAGACGTCGAGGAAGGACGAAGGGGAGGTAGAGCACGTACCTGAGGCCGAGCGCGAGGAAGAGGAAACGAGGAATGAGTTTTTACCATTTCTACCACACGAAGTCGCATTGAGGACAACACAAAGTTTAAGTGTGGGGGAGGAAGCTTCCTGCTTTTATTTTACATTTTTGGTAGATTTAAATTTCTAGTATTTCTAGTTATTACCCTAAAAAAAATATTTCACTTTTCTGTCATTTCTATCCATGTACTTTAAGTTCATATATGCGAGTATCTTTCCGTTTGTCGAATTCTCCATCTACTTGAACCATAAATTCTTTTTATATGTATAGCCTGACACGCTCGAAAAGTACAAGGATACACAATTTAAAGATATGTTAGAAACTGAAGCACTATTAAACAAAATTGCTACAGTCTTGACACTCTAGAACCCCGAATTATGCAAGATCGATTTGAGTACCTATTATCCCAAATCTTTAACCTCTAGCTTTAAAGTAGCTTCGAGTAGTTTATTCAGCAGTCGGCACCGTCTTAAACACAAACTACGTAGAGAGTCGATGGATATAAGTGAATGATCCTGGAATTTTTTAATGAAAATTAAAAGATTACACTGACTAAGCTAGGTGACCCTCGCCCGGTCATTTAACCCAAAGGATGTGTATCTCGCGAATTACAATAAAGAAGCCTATTGTCGGTTGGTTCAAAAGTATCTGGTATTGACCTTGGTAGGGCGAATTACGGTTCGATCCCCCGCAGCTTACAATCAGTAAAAGAAGTGGGTACCACAAAAATGTGTCAGAGCCCCGTGTTAATAAGGATCAGAATCACTAACCGGTTACTCTACTATGTGCGTGTGAAGATAAAGGGCTTAATGTGATTGCGCTCGAATGAAAACAGGTAAAATTTAGCGAAAGGAACTAGATGAGCTATAATAGCATGATTCGAATTGGGTTGCATAAGTTGGAGTTGTCTAGTGTCACTATTGTATCTTTGGTGTTCATATTGAGCTTCTATATCTCTAGCAAAGTTTCACTGCAACCGCGTACGGATCGAGATGATTGTCATGCATGTGTGTACGACCCGTGATTAAACTATTTTTTCTGATTGTTTGCTTAAGGGCAAGCAAAGTTCAAGTGTAGGGGAGTTTGATAACACGAAAATGTATCGTGTATTTAGCTTAATTTACATGTATTATTTTCCTATTTTATTTCAATTATATTACTTTATTTCGTATTACACTGGTATTTTTACTTTGTTTCAAGTATTTAATTAAATCAGGCTTGCTTAGGAAAATAATCGGAAAAGGGAGACAAAATGAAGAGAAAAGGGTGATAAGGGTAAAGAAGCAAATAGGGGGCGCAAATATGAAGAACAAGGCCCATATTGGTGTTGTAAACCAAATATCCCAACGTCCATCAGGAGGCCCTGACGAACGGCACTCCCTCCCCCTGCCGAAGGGAACACTCCCTTAAATTAGTGTGTGACGTGAGTCACACACTCACACTCAGAAGAGGAGCTTCGTCAACCCCTATACTTTCTCCTCATTTTTCTCCTCCGTAAAGCCAACTCTGAAAACAAGTTCAAGATTCAACCTAAACCTAAAGCATTGTTATAAATACTCAGAAAAGATTTGAAAGAAGGACGAAGATTTTTCTCCACTGCCGTCACTTTTCTTCTGCATCCAGGTTTCAAGGCTTTTTCCCAACCAGTCTCAGCAATAGATTTCCACACCGGAAATACCATTTCATTTCGATTTCCTTTTTGAGCTTCAGAACTTAGTTTTAGTTTTAGGAGTAGATTTTGTTTCTACAATTTATTTCCAGTTCCGGATTAAAGCTTAGTACTACCAGTTTAACAATTTCAGATCTGCAATTTTAATTCAGGTTTCAATTTTTAGTATTTATTATTTTTACTTGTATTCCTTATTATTTATTGTCTATGTTGAACCATAAATTGATGTCTGGAATGTTGTTTATCTATTTTATTTGTTTTGCCCTGTCATTTAAAACTATGTCCGGCTAAATAATTTACACCGGTATGTAAGGTCACATAACTGAGGGAATCTAGTAACGCTATCAACAAATTTTATCAATGAGAATTTATCTATCTGGTTATAATTTCTAACACTTAATTAAACCGTTTTGTTACGAGAGTAAAAAGCGATAGAAGTTAGGATCAATAAAAACGAGAGTTTGAGATTTTAACTGGACAGTAGAAATTAAGCATTAACCTTAAATATAGCGAGAGCGCTTTAAGGTTAATTAGTCTTCATTTGTTTTCAAAAATTATTTTAAACTTTAATTGATACAGCGAGAGCGCTCACTTAGGTTTAATAATAAGATCATAATCAATAAACACGAGAGTGTGAGAGGAAGGTTTTTAAGCAAATGATTTCTATGGAAAAGTATTTTGAATTAAGAATTGCGTTGATAGTTTACTAAATCCCCGACGTCCGACCATTACATACCGGTGCATCTTCCCTATAATTTAATTTAATTCTATTTCCCTATTTCCCCCGTCTGATCCTAATTAATCAGATATTAGCCTTAGATTTACGTAGTAATAATTAAATACCGTAGGTCGATTCTTAGTCCTTTGGGTTCGATAATCTTTAAAGCTACGCGATAGACTGTGCACTTGCAGTCATAATCATAGACATACCCATTTTGTCGCGACCACCTGTTAGAACAAGATCCACTTTCAAACGCTCTGAAGAAACACTTATGGGATTGGTGTCTCTGATAGAACCAACTTCTTGTGAAGAAGCACCTCAAGATAATGAATGGATTCTGGCAATGCAAGAAGAGCTAAATCAGTTATCCAGAAATGATGTTTGGGATATGGTGCCTAAGCCCAAAGTAATTCATGTTATTGGAAATAAATGGGTATTCAGAAACAAACCGAATGAAAAAGGTGAGTTGTCAGAAACAAGGCACAATTGGTTGCACAAGGTTATAATCAACAAGAGGGTATCGATTACAATGAAACCTTTTCTCCAGTCGCCCAGTTAAATCTATTCGTCTCCTAATCTCTTTTGTTGTCAATAATAATATCATTTTATATCAAATGGATGTTAAAAAATAGTTTCTAAACGAATACATTTCTGAAGAAGTATATGTACACCAACCTCATGGGTTTGAAAGTATCAAGTTTCCTCAACATGCTTTTAAACTTAAGAAATCACTTTACGGTCTAAAGCAAGCTCCCAGAGCTTGGTACAATAGATTAAATGTTTTTCTTTTGGAGAAAGGTTTCTCAAGAGGCGAAATGGATACTACTCTCTTCTGAAAGAACTTTGGAAATGATCTTATGATATTCCAAATTTATGTTGATGATATTATATTTGGTTATGCTAATCCCTCTGTTTGTCAAGAATTTTCTAAGCTAATGCAGGTTGAATTCAAAATGAGCTTAATGCAAGAATTAATGTATTTTCTTGGTATCCAAATCAATCAGACTCCAGAAGTTACTTACATTCATCAAAGCAAGTATACAAAAGAACTTCTAAAGAAGTTTGACATGACAGATAGCAAACATGTGAAGACTCCTATGCACCCTACATGTATTCTTAAAAAAGAAGAAGTAAGAACAAAGGTTTGGCAGAAGCTCTATCATGGTATGATAGGCTCTCTTCTATATCTGACTGCTTCTCGTCTAGATATTTTATTCAGTGTATGTCTATGTGCTCGCTTTCAATCAGATCCAAGGGAAAACCACTTAACAGCTGTTAAGAGAATCCTAAGGTATCTAAAAGGAACAACTAATCTTGGCTCTATGTATAAGAAAACATTAGAATACAAGCTATCGGGTTTATGTGATGCAGACTATGCAGGAGATATAATTGAACACAAAAGCACTTCTGGAAACTGTTAATTTCTGGGTGAAAATCTTATCTCATGGTCAAGTAAAAGACAATCAACTATTGCATGATATACTGCTGAAGCAGAATATATATATCAGCATCACTGTGTAGTACTCAGATGCTCTATATGAAGAGTCGATTAGAAGACTTTCAGATATACGAGAGTAACATTCCTATCTTTGTAATAATACTGTTGCTATTTGCTTAAGTAAGAATCTTATTTTACACTCAAGAGCTAAACACATAGAAATCAAGCATCAATTCACGAGAGATCATGTTTAGAAAGGGAATCTTCTTTTAAAATTTATAGATATAGACCATCAATGGGTTGATATCTTTACAAACCCTTAGCTGAAGAAAGATTTATGTTCATTCTAAAACACCTGAAAATGGAGTTTTATCTAGAATGAATCTTGACTATATGTTCTATCTACTTTTGTGGAAAATAAAAATTGAACTTATGCAAGCTTGCTTTTCTATCAAACATACTTCTACAAGTTAGAAGATGTCTTGGTCAGAAATATCTCTAGTCAAAAACCTGTTGGTATTCTTGACTATGAGAACATTAACTCAAAGGTTCTAAAATAAAAGTATATGATTTGAATTCTGTCACCTATATCATATCAATGAATTTAAACTAACCTCGAGCAGTGGGAATTTTTTTAGAATAGTTGAAATATTTATTTTCCTACCCTATAATGTTTATGTATGGAATTGTTGATACAAACCTTTAATTGAGAATAAATCTGGTTAAGCACGACCTTCCACCTTCTTATTTCTTGTTTCATAATCTATTTAATTGCTCTAAGTCTTTCAAGGGTGATATGTCATGTAACAAGATCATTTATCTTGTCAATTACGTTTTCTATACTCCTTTTTAAGTGTCTTTGTTGTTTCCTTCGTCTTCATCCCTTCATCAGTTTTCTTTTTCTTTACATTCCTCACCTAGCCTTCTTCTCTCATGGCATCTGAAACGTCTACTAGTAACAAGAAAATAAGGGTAGAAAATCCCATTGTTCATTCTAGCTCTTCCAAGCGGGGCACAAATCCCAGTTCTTTCAACACAATCTATTCGGATAAAAAGAAAATTATTTTTGAAGCCAAAGATGTTGAATGTACTGGTCCTACGTAAAGTATGTTCAAATCTGGTTCAACTACGGGTACTTAAAAAATAGGAAGGACATATGTTTCTAAGATAAAGCCGTAAAGAAAAATCCTTTCAAGTTTGACGTTGATTCAGGTGATGATGAAGATTGGATAAATTTTCTGAATTTAGAAGAAAGCTTGAAGCTTGCTGATTAGAATTCAAGTCTTTGTTCCTTCTTTTTTATGTGTGTGATTGGTTGTTTGTATTTTTTTTTCTTTCTAATGAAATGAAATTTGTTCTTTGTTTCTCTTTCTCTCTCTCTCCCTCTCTCTCTCTCTCTCTCTCTCTCTCTCTCTCTCTCTCTCTCTCTCTCTCTCTCTCTCTCTCTCTCTCTTCCTTATCTTGTGCTTAATCATGATTAAAATCAATTAATTTTGTCTTAAAATTTTTTATTATGACAAAAAAAGGGGGAAATATAATGATGATTATATGAATATCTATATCTCATTGAATCTCATTGCTTACATTTTACAATGAAAAGAGATTTAAATTAGATTCAGGAATGCGCTAATTCTAATGAACGAATTATATCCTGGTAAAAGATGAGAAAACTCTGATAGTCTGTCAGAAATATCTGAGAAAAATTTGAGAAGTATTATCTTAAGAAATTTTGTGGTTTAGAATATCTAATAAGTAAAGATTTAAAAGCTTATGTAGAGACTCTAATGCTCAAATTATTGATAACACGAAAATGTATCGTATATTAGATTTAAATTTCATAAATAATATTAGTATTTTCCTTTAATTATTTTATTCTATTTTAGTATTGTGCTGGTATTTTCATTGTTTCAGATATTTAGGTTATGCAAAGATTGATTGATAAAAGAAGAAGAAATTGAGAAGAAATTGGTTCAAAAAAAAAGCAAATGAAATGGAAGAGAGGTAAAAAGCAACAAGGGAGGTGAAGAAAAAGAAAAGAAATGAAGTAAAAGAATTACGTTGAAGGCCCAAGAAGCCCACCAAGGGGAGACGCCCGTCTCTGGCCCTTGAGGCCCCCGCCTCCAACCTTCATGCTTGAGGCGCACGCCTCCAAGTAAGGATGGCCCACTTTCTTTTCTTCAATCCACTTGCCACATCGTCCAACAGGGGCGCCCGTTTCCATCATTTTCCAATTCTCCTATTTTCTTGCCACGTTTCTAAGCACTTAAAGCCAAAATTCATTTGCTACATTTTAGAAAGACTAAGACCACGACTTCCTACAATTTTGGAAATGGAAGTTAGCAAGTAAGCACTATATAAGGAACATACTTGACAAACAAAAGGGGTCGGCATTTTTACCGAACAATTGCTTTTAAATTTTAGTATTCGTATTTCATAGTAGTTTGCAAATTTATTTTAATTTTCTATTTTTTCGTTTCTTGGTCTTAAGCATATAATATTTTCTCACAACAATTTCTACACCGGAAAATTGTTGTGTACTTTTCACTGGTCTAACCTTACGTTAGATTTAATTGCTTTTTTATTCCTTGTCTTATTTTTCTTTCGATTCAAGAGTTCCCAGAATAGATCCAGCCAGCCTGTGGTGGAGTGCTCCGTTACTTTCGAAGTTTAAGAATTAATTCTAGTATTATTTTCTGGTTTCTATCATTTATTTAATTTATAGTTTTATATTTCTTGCTTTTAAATTATTGAATATGTCTAAATATATGAACTATGAATTTTTATGCATGTTTAATTTAATAAGTATGTTTAGCTAAATCGATTAGATATCGGTATGTAAACTAATCGAACTAAAAGGGATCTGAAACAAGTTGGCCTAGTATTATTTTATCAAAGTCACTTTTTCTGGTTAAAGTTTCCAATAATTAAATTAAGCCATTTGTTACGAGAGTAAAAACGGACAAAGGTTAGAAATCAAAAGAGCGAGAGTTTGAGTTTTAAAAACCGAGTAGTGGACACTTGACAATAGTTTTAAGGACAGCGAGAGCGTATTGTAGCAACCTGCCCTAAAAAATTAAAGATTAGAGTCGCCACCTATTCTACCAACGCGAATAGGAAACCTCGTGCAGTTAAGAGATCAGGGTAAGATACTATATTCAGGTCGAGGGAAGGTGTTAGGCACCCTCAACCCTTTCCTATGGCTTTGAATCTAAGGTTAACAGTTTTATGGCTAAGAGTGTTAAGGTAAGGTTTATGCTTTCAAGGGTTAATAATTAAGGAAAAACAAATCGGGAAAAAATAAGATTTATGGGGAAGGGGGCTCGCCTTGTTGCCAAGTGCCTACGTACCTCCTTATGGAGGATCAGAGTCTACGTAGTTCGGGGAAGGGTTGTGCGCCTTTGAATTAGTATGAGGTTTGAATGGTTTGAAGGCTTTTTGAATGGCCTGTCGTAGTTTTTGGAAGTTATGATTTGAAAGGCATTTTGAATTGCCTGATTGAAAAGGATGAAAATCCGTAGTGTCGTGGTTTAGTGTGTTTTAGATTTGGGCGTACAACCCTGATTTAATTTTGTACTATTAACCGCAATGATCAATAGATTCGATCACCATAGTTAAAAGATTTGAAATTGTATCATTACCTATTTTAATTGATCGATTCAATTATTACTAATAACGAATAAGAGTATTTTTTTAATAACTTTATGGATTAATTTATATCGTTACCCCTCGTAATCGATTGATTCGATTAAGAAGAACAACGAATTAGAATAAGAAAAATAGAACTCAATGAGACTTGCGAGTATCTTCGAACTCAATGAGCCCTTCTTCAATCAAATCTTGGATCTTGTGCTTCAACGGCCCACAATCCTCTGTATCATGACCAGGACTATCTGAATGGTAAGCGCACCTAGCATGATGCTTGTACCCAGGAGCGGGGTTAGCTGGAGCTGAGTATGGAGGTAGCAGAGTTGCCAAATTCTAACTGAGCAGACGTTGCAAAGCTTGACACAGTGGCATGTACGACGGGGTAAATGATCGTTTTGGCTTGGACCTCCAGGGGCGTTGGCCACCCTGTTGCTTTTGCTGATCCTTCTATTGTAGTGCTGATGTCTGATTAACTAGGATTGCCCCCACATTGTTGGATTCCTTTTTTCCGTCATATGACTTCTTTATGTGATAGGAACCTGAGGGTTCCCCTTGTATCTTCCCATTTTTTATTCCATCTTCAATTCTCTCACCAATGACTACCAAGTCCGAGAACCCTGAAGATATGCTTCCGACCATCTTGTCGTAGTATGGTCCTTGCAAAGTGCTCATAAATATGTCCATCAGTTCTTTTTCCATCAGGGGAGGTTGGACTCGAGAAGCCATTTCTCTCCACCTTTGGGCATACTCCTTGAATGATTCATCCTTCTTCTGTGACATATTTTGCAATTGCATCCGGTTGGGTGTCATGTCCAAGTTGTACTTGTATTGCTTCAAGAATGTGTTAGCCAGATCATTCCAGCTTCGGATATTGGATTTCTCCAATTGCATGTACCGGTCAATAGATGCTCCGCTTAAACTCTCTTGGAAGAAGTGTATCATCAGCTTTTGATCGTGAGCATGAGCAGCCATTTTTCGCACATACATGCGCAAGTGATTCCTCGGACATGTGAGTCCTTTGTATTTCTCGAAGTCGGGGATCTTGAATTTGTGTGGGATAGTCAGGTCTGAGACCAAGCTCATTTCGAAGGTATCCATGTCGAAGACATCGTATCCTTCTACCACTTTTAGTCTCTCTTCTAGCGCCTTGATTTGTTCACTGTCCTTGGAGTCTTCCCCAGAGTTAGGAATAGATTGTTGTGTCTGAGGTGCTTGGTCTGTGTTGTCCACCTCGTGTACTCCGTATTGTAGATCCAGGTAATCATCATCCTTAGGGACATTGTAAGCAGGAATGCAAACTGCGCGGGTTGTCCCTTTCGTTTGTGGAGGAGGGACAAATCCTTCTTGAGAGGTCTTTCCTTTCTCTTGGAATTGGATAGCTCTCCTGACAGATCGGACCTGAGGTTTGTCCTTAGCTGGGCCAAAGCCTGAAACAAATCCTAGCAGCGGGTTTTCGTCGTTAGGGATCTCATCCTGAACCAGGGTATCCCCAGACTGAACCTCTTTTGCCTTGTCTTGTTTATCTGGGAGGGCCTTCATGAATCCTAGCATCTGAGCCATACCTCCTTTAACCTCTTCCATACTAACCTTTAGTTGATCCACCTCCTCACGAAAGGCGGCTTGATTCTGTTCTAGCTTATCCATGGATTTCTTTTGCTGAAATCTTGTTTGATAATACCGTCGGGATGTTAGGTTATCCTTCCCAATGGTCCCTTGTTCTGGAGATAGAAGAGAAATCTTCTCTCAATGCCATGGAAATGACGTGCATGCCATGAATGATATGCTTTATTCGTATTTACGTCTTATCCATATTTATGGATTAAATATAATAAATCCCTTCTTTTTTATCTCTCTTTTTTTTTAATAAGACATGATGCAAGAATGCACATGAGGAATGATGCATGCAAACACAAAGATATAATAACAAGCAAACAAGGAAACAAACCCAAGCATAAATGACAAAAAAAAATACAAATCAGATTATGATATTTCAAGAATTCTAAGTTCATAGGTTCGACGTAGCGGCTCTAGGGAGCCAACCTTTTTATGGGGGGTTCTAGAAGGTCTCATGGGGTCGTTTGTAGCCTCTGAGACTTTTTGTCTCTTCGGATTTTAGAACAACTCATTTTATCCATGAGGTTCGAATTTTTGGGGTAGGTTCTCGGAGAGATCAGCCAAATACCCAGTCCTGCCCTCAACAAAGTCAAGCCTCGTTTTGGACATTTCCGAATATTCAACCCACTCCGAGTGGAGTTATCAATGAGACTCGTAGGCGATTCAAGTCCCCCTGGTCTCAAGGATAACTCCCACACTTAGGTTTTAACACAATCATAAAAATAACCAGCAGTGCATATAATATATAATTAAACATTTTAAGGCAAACATGACAAATAAAACATTTAATGAAAACCAAAAACAATAAATAAATAAACAAATAATTAAATATTTATTATAAAGATAAACCTTCCCCCAAACCCTAAAAACGGCAAACTTTCCAAACCCTAAAATACGCCATAAACTTAAACCATTAACCACAAACCTAAACCCTCTCAAGCCTTAGAAGCATAATAATTATCCTATAGTGTGTCCCCAGCAGAGTCGCCAGCTGTAGCAACCTGCCCTAAAAAATTAAAGACTAGAGTCGCCACCTATTCTACCAAGGCGAATAGGAAACCTCGCGCAGTTAAGAGATCAGGGTAAGATACTATATTCAGGTCGAGGGAAGGTGTTAGGCACCCTCAACCCTTTCCTATGGCTTTGAATCTAAGGTTAATAGTTTTATGGCTAAGAGTGTTAAGGTAAGGTTTATGCTTTCAAGGGTTAATAATTAAGGGAAAACAAATCGGGAAAAAATGAGATTTATGGGGAAGGGGGCTCGCCTTGTTGCCAAGTGCCTACGTACCTCCTTATGGAGGATCAGAGTCTACGTAGTTCGGGGAAGGGTTGTACGCCTTTGAATTAGTATGAGTTTTGAATGGTTTGAAGGCTTTTTGAATGGCCTATCGTAGTTTTTGGAAGTTGTGATTTGAAAGGTATTTTGAATTGCCTGATTGAAAAGGATGAAAATCCGTAGTGTCGTGGTTTAGTGTGTTTTAGATTTGGGCGTACAACCCTGATTTAATTTTGTACTATTAACCGCAATGATCAATAGATTCGATCACCATAGTTAAAAGATTTGAAATTGTATCATTACCTATTTTAATTGATCGATTCAATTATTACTAATAACGAATAAGAGTATTTTTTAATAACTTTATGGATTAATTTATATCGTTACCCCTCGTAATCGATTGATTCGATTAAGAAGAACAACGGATTAGAATAAGAAAAATAGAAAGATTAATCATCGCGGCTAATAAGATAGTCGAAACCATTTAACCAAATAGAAATTAATTTTATTTTAATTAAATAACATTTTAATTAAAATTTATTATTGACCATAGCGATTAATTGATTTAATCGGAACGAACAACAAATTAGAATTTTTAATATCAATATCATATACTTATTTTATTTATAAAAATAATTATTATATAATTAATTATATTAAAAGGATTTAATTAAATTAAATATATTAATTAATATAAATTTAGTTATTAGGATTTTGATTCAATGTGGTTAGGTTAGAGGTACATGCTATGGTCATTAGCTAAGGGGCGTTAGATTAGGCTGGCTGGTGAAATCAATAGCTGGATCGTGAGGGTGCATGGTGGTGATTAGAAGCTAGGGCGCACAGGATCAGGAAGAAATTCTCAGAAAAAATATGGAGAGGGCTCGGTATTGAACCCAGGCCCTTGGGGTTACACGCTAACCACCAATACCAGCGCAGCTAAGTGCGCGTTGTGTTATCTGAATGGCTTGGATTAATTATATAAAAAAACATAAAAACAAAAGGAAAACGCGCGCGAAATTTGAATGGATAAACCAGATGGGGACACATCATCATCTTCCCCACCAGACCTGGTTATTTTCTGGGATTTAGCTACGATTTTGCCATGGTTTTGGTTCGTAGCAAACTAAACTGAAAAATAACGAATAGCTCATACATGGACATAAATTTTTTGCGACCCTATCATTCTCTTCGTCCCAACCACGCGAACTTGATCATACCATTAATTAAACCTAATTTAACCCCTAAAAGAAACCCCCAATTTGCAAACCCTAGACCTTGGACCGGCCTCTAATGGCAATACGAGATTATGGCGTACAAGCTTAAAACAACCAACTCAGAATCGTTCACAGCATTGAAACAAACAAGAATATGCAATTAGATTTCAATGAGGATGCATATATTGTCCAGATCGAAGGGATTTTCAGAGCGACTTACCTTGGCAAATATGAGATAATTATGGGGGTGTTGATGAAGCGTATTGATCCAGACACGTTCAGAATCACTTGAGGAACGTTTTGCACTCCTTAATTCTTCTTGCAAATGATTAATTCTCCAAATCTGAATCTCAAATTTTGGTGAGTTTTTGAGTTCTTGAGCTGGTGCCTCTGGTCCAGATTTCCAACCCTTATTCGTGTGTACCCTCTCCCCTACTTATAGTGAATGAATTAGGTTTAAAAGAAAGTCCAAAGATCTCTTGCATCCAATCTTGAAGTTTTGAGAAGATTGACTTTATTCTTGAATATAATCTTGCTATTCTTGTCCTCATTTTGTATTGATCTCTCTCCAATCAATGTGCACGAAAATTAGATTATATTTAGCCATTAATGTTGATTGGAATCAATCCATATACACTTCCTTAACCAAATATTTGATTTTTTTCATTAGTTAAATCATTAAAAATGAAATAAAAATCATATTAAATCAAATAATAAGTTAAATTTCGTGGCATATGGTTTTGGGCAAGCTAATGACTTGTGGACCAAGATTTAATCATAATACCATAGGCCCATTTGCAAAAATTTCCAATTTGAACCTTCTTATTTCACATTTTGCCTCCAAAAATTGCTCAACTTTGATCAAGCATATCTCACTCAATTTTTAAGCTATGAAGGAGTTCTAAGACTTTCTGGAAACCTCAAGATGTCCTCTATAAGCCACTTTGGAACATATTTTTCATTTGGAGCTTTTATCTTGATCATATCTTTTTTGACAAAAAACAGCTTTTGAAGGATGCCTGAAAATGACCTGTAATCTTTTGCATCATACCTCTCAAATGAAGCATTTCTGGCCTTGGCTTGTGAGAGACAAAGTTGTATAGAATCCAATTTCCTTCAAAATAGGCTTTGAGTGGGGAATTTTTGATGTTCCATGTGAAAGTTATGCCCAGTCAAAGTTGGGTTGACTTTCTCCTAAAGAAACCCTAATTTGAACCTTTTACACTTGTTCATTTCTGAGTTTCTATTAATGGAATCATGATCAATCTTTGATCAAATGATGGATATGCTTTAATTCACTCTATGTTGAACCAAAATTGAGAGCTTTAGATTGTGGTTGACTTATAGGCTTAATCAGGTGACTGTGAATCTTGGAGTTTGTTTGAGCCTCGACTTTTGCCATAGAGTTATCTTAGGTCATTATGAACCATAGAATCTTTGATTGAGAACCTCACCTTATTGATCTTTTCATGAAAACCTCAAACCCTAGCCTCAGGAGACCTTACCCTTGACTTATGGAATATTGTTTGGATAGAACCCTAATTGTAGATGGGGTGAAGAAGGCAAATTTTGGGGTATGACAGCTGCCCCTGTTCAATCTTCTTAAACCTGAAGAGGTAGATTGGCTTGTTTGCCTATCGCGATCTGATGGTGGAAGAGGATTGAACACTAGAATACCTAGAAATTTGCGATTGCCGGTGTAGGAAACATTTTTTGTTTTGAGATGGGCTTAAAGATGCCATCCAGTTGTTTGACAAAATGCTTGTCCAGAGCATATGCTCTTCATACCAGGATCATATTGATTGTATCTGAAGAGATATAAAGTAATGTCTTACAGAAGACTACCTGAAGAGGTTCCTGAATAGGGTATATCAGAGGTTAATGCGAAGAAGCTTAGGCTTTGAACAAAGCTTAGGAAGAATGTCTTGGAGAATACTAACTAAGGAGTTCTTTAAAAGAACTAGGTATGTCTTAGAAAAGATTGGATAAATATTTTAAGAAGGCTACCTAGAAAGGCATGATGTGTCTTAAATAAGACTGACCTAAATAGGTTGAGATGTGTCTTAAACAAGATTCACCTGGAGAGGTTTTTTTAGAACGGATATGGAATGCCTTAAACAAGACTACCTAGACAAGTTATGGTACGTCTTATACAAGACTGCTTAGAAAGGTTCTATAAAGGGTATGAGACGTCTTAAACAGGACTACCTAGACAGGTTCCTATAAAGGATATGAAATGTCTTAAACAAGACTACCTAGACAGGTTATGGTACGTCTTAAACAAGACTAACCTAGGAAGGTTCTCAGGAATGATACGATACGCCTTAAATAAGACTATAAGGTTAACTTAGATATGTCTCACACAAGACTGACCTAGAAAGGCTCCTGGAGAGGATAAGGAGGGATTGGATATATGTTTGAAGAAGATTACCTAGAAAGGTATGATATGTCCTAAACAAGACTAACCTAGAAAAGTTTTTGGAAAGGATGTGATACGTCTTACACAAGACTCACCTGGAAAGGCTCTTAGACAGGATACGGGATACCTTAAACAAGACTTACCTAGAAAGGTTCCTAGACAGGACACGATACGTTTTAAACAAAACTACCTAGAAAGGTTCCTATAAAGGGTACGATACGTTTTAAACAAAACTACCTAGAAAGGATAGGATACGTCTTAAACAAGATTGCCTAGAAAGGTCAAGGAGGGTCTTAGAGAAGACTGCTTGAGAAGGTTGATAATCGTTTTCGACAAGACTACCTGGAAAGGTAAGAAATTCTTTGATTGCTTCTGGATTGTCTTTGAAGAAAGACTTGGAATGAGGTATTAGAATTGTATCTGTTAAGATTGAATCGTTGATACGATCGTATTTGCACTGTAATTGGATGATAACATCCCTTTGATTATGAAGTGACCTGAAAAGGCAGCGTTAGTTTTATGCAATGTCATGATGCATGTGTCATGTAATGAGATTCTCAAAATAAATGAGAATTATGTATGTATGACGATCCCACAGGTGTGGGAAGACCAATTACGTAACAATGCTCCTTGTGTGATACTAGTGTGATTTCCCCAATATCAGAAACTTTGAGAGACGTGCCCCTTAATCTGAAGGAGGGATCCTTAGAGGGAACTCGAATTTTACCATGTCATACCGCGAACCTAATATGTACTGCCCCAGTTTTTGAATTCTTGAAAGATATGCCCCTAGTCAATAGGATCCTTGATTGTATGCCCCTGTTTTAGGAAAACCCTCTGAACGTGGTTTCACCATTCAAGAGTCTTTATCAGAAATGATCGCCTTTGATTAAACCAATTTCGAGGTCTCCTTGATGCTAAGGGTTGATTTGAATGTGAAGCAGATGCTTTTCAGAATTAGCCATGCGTTTTGGTCGCATCCGACGGACAGTGATTTGCTGAGTACTCAGAATGAGATGATGTTTTCTATAAGATTACCTGAAGAGGTCCTTGGAAAGAATGGGAAATTTTCTTAAACAAGACTGGGTTTTAAACAAAACTCAAGGCGACATGTTTGTGAAGAGAGTCAAAGGATTCCTATAAAGGATAAAGACTGTTTTATGGAATGTGGCGTTTTACACAAAACTTAGGAAAAGACATCTTGAAGAAGATTAACCTAGAAAGGATAGGAGACCGTCTTAGAGAAGACTCTGTACTTTGAACAAAGTTTGACAAGGTTTTTGGAAGCGTAAGAGAAGTTTGAATATGTCTTAAAAAACTAACTGAAAAGATCGACGAGTATCTTAAAGAAGATTACTTAGAAAGGGATATGTCTTAGAGAAGACTATCTGAAAAGATTCCCGAGAATGAAGAGATATACCTGAAAAGGCTCGTAGAAAGGATGAGACGATGTACCTTAGAGAAGACTTTCTGAACATGGCTCCTGAAAGGATAAGAGATTTTTGAACCTGTCTTGAATAAGACTACCTGAAGAGGTTAAGAGACGTATTTAACGAAAAACTACCTAGAAAGGCTGAGAGTGAAATTGACACCATCTGATACTGAGTGACCTTTGCAACGTGCCCCAAGGTAATGGGCTTGCCCCATGGGCTATTCAGCGCCTTTGAGAGATTCTATGGATCTTGATTAGATTTGCCCCATGTAAATGGTATAATGACGAGTTATGCCATGTGTACACATTAGCCATCCCAGTCATGCATAAGAGATGTTTCTTCTTTTGACAAGCTTTTAAAGCTACTTCGTCAGTCAGTAGGATTTTTAGCCACTAGCCATGCCCCATGCAACTTCTCCCTGATGTTTAAACATTTGAAATCCACATAGACAAGTGTACTTTATAATGAAATTCATAAGATGTGAATGCATATGTCTGTCTTGAAAGTTTAAAAACATTTTTTTGAGTAAAACGAAGTTTTTTTTGTAAGAAAATGATATCAACTCAAGAGTTGCAGTAGACCTTAAGGAGTCGGGATACCTTTTGGTAACCGTATGCTTTCGAACTAACCATGTTTCAGTTAGGGCTTTTAAGGGTTGTAATGTGGCCTGGTTCACGGTTTTAAGAAACAAAGGATAGTGGCTCAAAGTTTATTTGTACCCATCCCCATCTTCGTGATGTTCTCCGGTCCTATGCTCAGTTAACTATGTGTTTAAGCTCCAAAAGACTTTGGGAATACTGATATTCATGATGGTTTAAAAACCAAAGGTTTATTTGCAAAGGCAATCATCTTCCTTTCTTGTAATATTTTCCTTTTGTCGAGGGTATATAGTGACCTCTTTTCGACTTTGTTATCCCTAACTTTTTCCTGAACTGTTCGTTTTAAAACTACAGTCAGCGGGATGCCTCAATTTTGCCTAAGTCTCCTTAATAGGTTTTGACTTAGCAGGCCCTTGCATTGCTTTCTTTTTTCCTTGGCGGCTATTGACTGCCGGACTTAATGATGACGGGGAACCATCGGTGATTATGTTCAAAGGAACAGCTTGGAATAATTAAGTTAACTGAGCAGCTACCCTACCCTAGGTCATGTATTACGGGTTTTATTTTATATTAAGGAAAACTTCTACTTCTTTAGGCTCAAAGGGGTTGACGAGAGATTAACATCCTTATATTTCCATTATTTAGGAATTGAAACAATGCCTGTACATCGTCAACACAGTCTATTCGAAAGCGTAATGTATGAAATTATGGTATCGTTTTCGTCATTCTCCCTATAAAGGTGTACGGCTTTAACGAGAGTTGAATATCATAGAGAAGAAAATCAAGTAAAACATAGTTTTAAATATAGTGAGAACACTAGGGATAAATCAAGACAAACGTAAGCAATGCATTAATGATTATTGTAAAGTACACAGCATATGTCGTAAGACTAATGTTTAGACAAACGGAAAGAAATTGCGAATGAAAACAAAACTAATGATCTAAGAAATCCTCCTTCTAGCCACCTATGGCATTAGACTTGCGAGTATCTTCGAACTCAATGAGCCCTTCTTCAATCAAATCTTGGATCTTGTGCTTCAACGGCCCACAATCCTCTGTATCATGACCAGGACTATCTGAATGGTAAGCGCACCTAGCATGATGCTTGTACCCAGGAGCGGGGTTAGCTGGAGCTGAGTATGGAGGTAGCAGAGTTGCCAAATTCTGACTGAGCAGACGTTGCAAAGCTTGACACAGTGGCATGTACGACGGGGTAAATGATCGTTTTGGCTTGGACCTCCAGGGGCGTTGGCCACCCTGTTGCTTTTGCTGATCCTTCTGTTATAGTGCTGATGTCTGATTAACTAGGATTGCCCCCACATTGTTGGATTCCTTTTTTCCGTCATATGACTTCTTTATGTGATAGGAACCTGAGGGTGCCCCTTGTATCTTCCCATTTTTGATTCCATCTTCAATTCTCTCACCAATGACTACCAAGTCCGAGAACCCTGAAGATATGCTTCCGACCATCTTGTCGTAGTATGGTCCTTACAAAGTGCTCATAAATATGTCCACCAGTTCTTTTTCCATCAGGGGAGGTTGGACTCGAGAAGCCATTTCTCTCCACCTTTGGGCATACTCCTTGAATGATTCATCCTTCTTCTATGACATATTTTGTAATTGCATCCGGTTGGGTGCCATGTCCAAGTTGTACTTGTATTGCTTCAAGAATGTGTTAGTCAGATCATTCCAGCTTCGGATATAGGATTTCTCCAATTGCATGTACCGGTCAATAGATGCTCCGCTTAAACTCTCTTGGAAGAAGTGTATCATCAGCTTTTGATCGTGAGCATGAGCAGCCATTTTTCGCACATACATGCGCAAGTGATTCCTCGGACACCTTGGAGTCTTCCCCAGAGTTAGGAATAGATTGTTGTGTCTGAGGTGCTTGGTCTGTGTTGTCCACCTCGTGTACTCCGTATTGTAGATCCAGGTAATCATCATCCTTAGGGACATTGTTAGCAGGAATGCGAACTGTGCGGGTTGTCCCTTTCGTTTGTGGAGGAGGGACAAATCCTTCTTGAGAGGTCTCTCCTTTCTCTTGGAATTGGATAGCTCTCCTGACAGATCAGACCTGAGGTTTGTCCTTAGCCGGGCCAAAGCCTGAAACAAATCCTAGCAGCGGGTTTTCGTCGTTAGGGATCTCATCCTGAACCAGGGTATCCCCAGACTGAACCTCTTTTGCCTTGTCTTGTTTATCTAGGAGGGCCTTCATGAATCCTAGCATCTGAGCCATACCTCCTTTAACCTCTTCCATACTAACCTTTAGTTGATCCACCTCCTCACGAAGGGCGGCTTGATTATGTTCTAGCTGATCCATTGATTTCTTTTGCTGAAATCTTGTTTGATAATACGGTCGGGATGTTAGGTTATCCTTCCCAATGGTCCCTTGTTCTGGAGATAGAAGAGAAATCTTCTCTCAATGCCATGGAAATGACGTGCATGCCATGAATGATATGCTTTATTCGTATTTACGTCTTATCCATATTTATGGATTAAATATAATAAATCCCTTCTTTTTTATCTCTCTTTTTTTTGAATAAGACATGATGCAAGAATGCACATGAGGAATGATGCATGCAAACACAAAGATATAATAACAAGGAAACAAGGAAACAAACCCAAGCATAAATGACAAAAAAAAATACAAATCAGATTATGATATTTCAAGAATTCTAAGTTCATAGGTTCGACGTAGCGGCTCTAGGGAGCCAACCTTTTTATGGGGGGTTATAGAAGGTCTCATGGGTTCGTTCGTAGCCTCTGAGACTTTTTGTCTCTTTGGATTTTAGAACAACTCATTTTATCCATGAGGTTCGAATTTTTGGGGTAGGTTCTCGGAGAGATCAGCCAAATACCCAGTCCTGCCCTCAACAAAGTCAAGCCTCGTTTTGGACATTTCCGAATATTCAACCCACTCCGAGTGGAGTTATCAATGAGACTCGTAGGCGATTCAAGTCCCCCCTGGTCTCAAAGATAACTCCCACTCTTAGGTTTTAACACAATCATAAAAATAACTAGCAGTGCATATAATATATAATTAAACATTTTAAGGCAAACATGACAAATAAAACATTTAATGAAAACCAAAAACAATAAATAAATAAAAATATAATTAAATATTTATTATAAAGATAAACCTTCCCCCAAACCCTAAAAACGGCAAACTTTCCAAACCCTAAAATACGCCATAAACTTAAACCATTAACCACAAACCTAAACCCTCTCTAGCCTTAGGAGCATAATAATTATCCTATAGTGTGTCCCCAGCAGAGTCGCCAGCTGTAGCAACCTGCCCTAAAAAATTAAAGATTAGAGTTGCCACATATTCTACCAAGGCGAATAGGAAACCTCGCACAGTTAAGAGATCAGGGTAAGATACTATATTCAGGTCGAGGGAAGGTGTTAGGCACCCTCAACCCTTTCCTATGGCTTTGAATCTAAGGTTAACAGTTTTATGGCTAAGAGTGTTAAGGTAAGGTTTATGCTTTCAAGGGTTAATAATTAAGGGAAAACAAATCGGAAAAAAATGAGATTTATGGGGAAGGGAGCTCGCCTTGTTGCCAAGTGCCTACGTACCTCCTTATGGAGGATCAGAGTCTACGTAGTTCGGGGAAGGGTTGTACGCCTTTGAATTAGTATGAGGTTTGAATGGTTTGAAGGCTTTTTGAATGGCCTATCGTAGTTTTTGGAAGTTGTGATTTGAAAGGCATTTTGAATTGCCTGATTGAAAAGGATGAAAATCCGTAGTGTCGTGGTTTAGTGTGTTTTAGATTTGGGCGTACAACCCTGATTTAATTTTGTACTATTAACCGCAATGATCAATAGATTCGATCACCATAGTTAAAAGATTTGAAATTGTATCATTACCTATTTTAATTGATCGATTCAATTATTACTAATAACGAATAAGAGTATTTTTTAATAACTTTATGGATTAATTTATATCGTTACCCCTCGTAATCGATTGATTCGATTAAGAAGAACAACGAATTAGAATAAGAAAAATAGAAAGATTAATCATCGCGACTAATAAGATAGTCGAAACCATTTAACCAAATAGAAATTTATTTTATTTTTATTAAATAACAATTTAATTAAAATTTATTATTGACCATAGCGATTAATTGATTTAATCGGAACGAACAACAAATTAGAATTTTTAATATCAATATCATATACTTATTTTATTTATAAAAATAATTATTATATAATTAATTATATTAAAAGGATTTAATTAAATTAAATATATTAGTTAAAATAAATTTAGTTATTAGGATTTTGATTCAATGTGGTTAGGTTAGAGGTACATGCTATGGTCATTAGCTAAGGGGCGTTAGATTAGGCTGGCTGGCTAAATCAATAGCTGGATCGTGAGGGTGCATGGTGGTGATTAGAAGCTAGGGCACACAGGATCAGGAAGAAATTCTCAGAAAAAATATGGAGAGGGCTCGGTATTAAACCCAGGCCCTTGGGGTTACACGCTAACCACCAATACCAGCGCAGCTAAGTGCGCGTTGTGTTATCTGAATGGCTATGATTAATTATATAAAAAAATATAAAAACAAAAGGAAAACGCGCGCGAAATTTGAATGGATAAACCAGATGGGGACACATCATCATCTTCCCCACCAGACCTGGTTATTTTCTGGGATTTAGCTACGATTTTGCCATGGTTTTGGTTCGTAGCAAACTAAACTGAAAAATAACGAATAGCTCATACATGGACATAAATTTTTTGCGACCCTATCATTCTCTTCGTCCCAACCACGCGAATTTGATCATACCATTAATTAAACCTAATTTAACCCCTAAAAGAAACCCCCAATTTGCAAACCCTAGACCTTGGACCGGCCTCTAATGGCAATACGAGATTAGGGCGTACAAGCTTAAAACAACCAACCCAGAATCGTTCACAGCATTGAAACAAACAAGAATATGCAATTAGATTTCAATGAGGATGCATATATTGTCCAGATCGAAGGGATTTTCAGAGCGACTTACCTTGGCAAATATGAGATAATTCTGGGGGTGTTGATGAAGCGTATTGATCCAGACACGTTCAGAATCACTTGAGGAACGTTTTGCACTCCTTAATTCTTCTTGCAAATGATTAATTATCCAAATCCGAATCTCAAATTTTGGTGAGTTTTTGAGTTTTTGAGCTGGTGCCTCTGGTCCAGATTTCCAACCCTTATTCGTGTGTACCCTCTCCCCTACTTATAGTGAATGAATTAGGTTTAAAAGAAAGTCCAAAGATCTCTTGCATCCAATCTTGAAGTTTTGAGAAGATTGACTTTATTCTTGAATATAATCTTGCTATTCTTGTCCTCATTTTGTATTGATCTCTCTCCAATCAATGTGCACGAAAATTAGATTATATTTAGCCATTAATGTTGATTGGAATCAATCCATATACACTTCCTTAACCAAATATTTGATTTTTTTCATTAGTTAAATCATTAAAAATGAAATAAAAATCATATTAAATCAAATAATAAGTTAAATTTCGTGGCATATGGTTTTGGGCAAGCTAATGACTTGTGGACCAAGATTTAATCATAATACCATAGGCCCATTTGCAAAAATTTCCAATTTGAACCTTCTTATTTCACATTTTGCCTCCAAAAATTGCTCAACTTTGATCAAGCATATCTCACTCAATTTTTAAGCTATGAGGGAGTTCTAGGACTTTCTGGAAACCTCAAGATGTCCTCTATAAGCCACTTTGGAACATATTTTTCATTTGGAGCTTTTATCTTGATCATATCTTTTTTGACAAAAAACAGCTTTTGAAGGATGCCTGAAAATGACCTGTAATCTTTTGCATCATACCTCTCAAATGAAGCATTTCTGGCCTTGGCTTGTGAGAGACAAAGTTGTATAGAATCCAATTTCCTTCAAAATAGGCTTTGAGTGGGGAATTTTTGATGTTCCATGTGAAAGTTATGCCCAGTCAAAGTTGGGTTGACTTTCTCCTAAAGAAACCCTAATTTGAACCTTTTACACTTGTTCATTTCTGAGTTTCTATTAATGGAATCATGATCAATCTTTGATCAAATGATGGATATGCTTTAATTCACTCTATGTTGAACCAAAATTGAGAGCTTTAGATTGTGGTTGACTTTTAGGCTTAATCAGGTGACTGTGAATCTTGGAGTTTGTTTGAGCCTCGACTTTTGCCATAGAGTTATCTTAGGTCATTATGAACCATAGAATCTTTGATTGAGAACCTCACCTTATTGATCTTTTCAAGAAAACCTCAAACCCTAGCCTCAGGAGACCTTACCCTTGACTTATGGAATATTGTTTGGGTAGAACCCTAATTGTAGATGGGGTGAAGAAGGCAAATTTTGGGGTATGACACGTATTAAAACTACTTAGATTTTATTCATTTTCAAAAAGTGCTTTTAAACTCGGCGGGACAACTAGAGCGTACGTTAGGGATTACTAGCATAATCTGAATCAACAGAACGAGAGGTTGAGATAAGGGTTTTTAAATGAGTATTATTTACTGAAAAAGGAATTCTATTGATTCTGTTGATTTCAAAGAGTGGTTTTAAATCTAATGGGATAACGAGAGCATACGTTACGAGTTAGAACATAGTCTGATTTAATAGAACGAGAGTTTGAGAAAAGGACTTTTAAATTAACATTATTTAATGAAGGTTTTTGTTTGATTAAAGATAGTCCAATGAAACTTTGGATTCTCTAAGTTTGATGAATTACATACCTATATCCGCATATTTATATTTTATCTAGATCTAAGTTTTATTTCCCCCCTAAAACATAATTAAAATATCGCTAGCCTTAGCTTTACAAAGCAACGATATAGTACAGTAGGTTGACATTGGTCCCTGTGGATTTAATATCTTTTTAAACTACGCGACACGACTTTTCACTTGCAGTCTCCCGATTAATAGACATATAAAGTCGCGATCAAGTTTTTGGTGCCGTTGTCGGGGACCAAAAGTCAATATTGTTATTTCGTTGTTGCACCGTATATACTAGGGATTTCTATTTTTAATTAATATGTATCACCCAAATTTCTTCTACAACCCCCGCTCCCAGTATTTTGAGGAATCACCCGGATCCTATAAATCCGAACTCGAAATACTATTAGAGAATTTCAATGCTACGTCACTAATTCAATCTCACCCAAATTACCTCTGCAACTCCCAATCTTAACATTTCGAGGAACCACAAGAATCCTATAATTCCAACCTCGAAACATTAATTGGGGATTTCAATTCGACACCAGCTTATTCTCAATCGAATTTCCTCTACGATCACCGTAACCAATATTTTGAGGAGTCACCAGAATCCCATAAATCCGACCTCGAAAGATTAATGGAGAATTTTATCGAAACATAAACTTTGTCTAGGTTAGAATCTATGATGACGGAGCCCTTTGTGGAAACACAAAATGCGACGCTAACCCACTTTGAAGAACCACAAGAATCCCATAATTTCAACTTCGAAGCATCAATGGAGGATTCGGACGAGGCGCTAACTCACTCTAGGTTAGAATCTATGATGGAGCACCTTGTAGAGACACAAATTGTCCAAAATGAAGAGTTCAACAAACAAAGTGTCCATGTTATTGAAACCCTTAGGCAGCTGACTACTATGGTCGAGTCTGTAGCAACTCACAACATGGCTTTAGAGACTCAAATCTCCTTGCTTGAATAAAAAACCTCTAGGACCCTTCTCGGAGGAGCAAGCGGATGTTGTAACAACCAATAGTGAACAACAAATCGAAAATCCTAAGGAGAGTGATGATGAGTTTAAGGAGAGTGGTGATGAGTTCGAGGAGAGTTCTGGTGAGAAAAGAGTAGATATTGAGAGAAATCCACCAACACCATCCAAAAGGGAGGTTGTAGAAGAGGTCGAGAAGGAAACACCCATCGTAATTCCTCCTCCCTATACCCCACCGATTCCCATCCCGCAAAGTTTTATGGAAGCTACATTAAACTCACAATCGAAGATGTATGTGGAGGTATTGGAAAATACCTGCACCAATGCACCCTTGTTCGAAGTCTTGCATGATAAGAGAAAGTTAGAAGACCATGAAACTAGGGATATCATTACTGTTAAAAGGGTAAGGTTAACCTTTGAGGTGATGGATAAAAGCACTAATCCTAAACTTGAAAAGTTGATACTCAGGATAGATCCAAAACCACCACCACAAGTTCAAAAGAATGAACCACCCCACAGAAGAAAGAAAAGAAAAGGTGAGGGATATGTGAGATGGCTTGATAAGTGTCCATGGAAAGCGAAGATTATTAAAAGTTCAATCGAGGAGTCATTCTCGAGAGAACCTCCTTGAGTGCTTGCACTCCTGAGCCGTTGATCCATCGATGTTAAACAAAGCGCTACGTGGGAGGCAACCCACGAGTTTTCAATTTAATGTTTTTCTTTTATCGGTTGAACTTGTAGAAAATAAAGATATGGATCGCTTGTCACGTCTCGACA
Organism: Vicia villosa; assembly: GCF_029867415.1. Classification (NCBI taxonomy): domain Eukaryota; kingdom Viridiplantae; phylum Streptophyta; class Magnoliopsida; order Fabales; family Fabaceae; genus Vicia; species Vicia villosa. Next base: position 185,077 of record NW_026704950.1, read on the forward strand.
ATATCTAGGCGAAAAATCTATAGACGGTCATCTAAAAAATGAGTCGCTGCCCACGCACATTTCTATGAATGTTGCTGTTGGTGGTGAAACTGTTGATGAGCATGATAGGAGAAGGTATTTCCTCCGGACGCATAGTGGATTTGGTTGTGATAGCCCGCCAATAGCATCCATACAGGTTCTGTCTTTCCTTTATCCACCTTCTATCAAAACATTAAGGACAATATTTGGTTTAAGTGTGAGGGAGGAGCATTACTGCTTTCTATTTATCGCTTTCTAGTTTGATTTATTTGTTTTCTAGTTTATTGCATATGTTGTCAAGTTTTTATACGCGATTTTCAATTGCTATTGAATTTCCCCAAAACTTTAAAATTTTAATCTCAAACAAAAAAATTTCCTTATTGATGCATGGCGCACACACTCTGAAAGTATATAAGTTGTCACTTTAGGCTATGTTAGGGAGACTTGGGAAAGCTTCGATAAAATCGATACCATTTTGACACACCAAACCCCCTAAGTATGTGAACCAATTTGAGTACCAACTATGCAAAAACCTTAAGTTTGAGTTTTAAATTAACCCGAGTAGTTTATATTAGCAGTCGGCACTGTCTTAAGCTCAAACTATTTAGGGAGTCGATGAATATAAGTGAATGATCCCAAAAATTTAAAAATTTCATGATTTGATAAAAATTGAAAATAGGGAATGAACCAATTAAATTAGGTGACCCTCACCTGGTCACTTAACCCAACGGTTGTGGAACCTACAAAAATACAATAAAAGAACCCGTTGTCAGTTGCTTTAGAGGAGCCTGGTGCTGAACTTGGTAGGGCGGACTACGGTCTGATCCCCAAAAACTTGCAATTGGGTAAATAAAAGGGGTTACCAAACTTATGTACCAGAATCCCGTGCCTAAGGATCAGAATCACTAACCGACTACTATACTATGTGTGTGCAAGGATAAAGGGCTTAATGTGATTGCGCTTGAACGAAATTGGGTGAAATAAAGCAAAAGAAATAGGTTAAGTTATAATAGAATGATTCGGACTGGTTTACATAGGGTGGGAGTTTTTGATCGCGTATTGTGATTTCAAGTCATCACGGTGTCCTTGGTGTTGACGTTTAGTACCTATCGATCTAACATTAGTCTAGCAGCCATGTATGATCAGGAGTCGTGTCATGCCATTGTTTCAAATCGCACTTAATCATTTCTTTTACCGTGATGGTTTATTGCTTGAGGACAAGCAATGGTTTAAGTGTGGGGGAGTTTGATAACTCGAAAATGTATCGTATATTTGATTTAATTTTCATAAATAATGTTAGTATTTTCCTTTAATTATTTTATTCTATTTCAGTATTATGATGGTATTTTCATTGTTTCAGATATTTAGGTTATGCAAAGATTGATTGATAAAAGAAGAAGAAATTGAGAAGAAATTGGTTCAAAAAAAAGCAAAAAAATGGAAGAGAGGTAAAAAGCAACAAGGGAGGTGAAGAAGAAGAAAAGAAATGAAGTAAAAAGAATAACATTGAAGGCCCAAGAAGCCCACCAAGAGGAGACGCCCATCTCTGGCCCTTGAGGCCCCCGCCTCCAACCTCCATGCTTGAGGCGCACGCCTCCAAGTAAGGATGGCCACTTTCTTCTCTTCAATCCACTTGGCATATCATCCAACAGAGGCGCCCGTCTCCATCATTTTCCAATTCTCCTATTTTCTTGCCACGTTTCTAAGCACTTAAAGTCAAAATTCATTTGCAACATTTTAGGAAGACTAAGACCACGACTTCCTAGAATTTTGGAAATGGAAGTTAGCAAGTAAACACTATATAAGGAACATACTTGACCAACAAAAGGGGTCGGCATTTTTACCGAACAATTGCTTTCAAATTTTAGTATTCGTATTTCATAGCAGTTTGCAAATTTATTTTAATTTTCTATTTTTCGTTTCTTAGTCTTAAGCATATAATATTTTCTCACAACAATTTCTACACCGAAAAATTGTTGTGTACTATTCACTGGTCTAACCTTACGTTAGATTTAAGTGCTTTTTTATTCCTTGTCTTATTTTTCTTTCGATTCAAGAGTTCCCAGAGTAGATCCAGCCAGCCTGTGGTGGAGTGCTCCGTTACTTTTGAAGTTCAAGAATTAATTCAAGTATTATTTTCAGGTTTCTATCATTTATTTAATTTATAGTTTTAGATTTCTTGCTTCTAAATTATTGAATATGTCTAAATATATGAACTATGATTGTTTATGCATGTTTAATTTAATAAGTATGTTTAGCTAAAATGATTAGATAACGGTATGTAAACTAATCGAACTAAAAGGGATCCGAAACAAGTTGGCCTAGTATTATTTTATCAAAGTCACTTTTTCTGGTTAAAGTTTCCAATAATTAAATTAAGCCGTTTGTTACGAGAGTAAAAACGGACAAAGGTTAGAAATCAAAAGAGCGAGAGTTTGAGTTTTAAAAACCGGATAGTGGACACTTGACATTAGTTTTAAGGACAGCGAGAGCGTATTAAAACTACTTAGATTTTATTCATTTTCAAAAAGTGCTTTTAAACTCGGCGGGACAACTAGAGCGTACGTTAGGGATTACTAGCATAATCTGAATCAACAGAGCGAGAGGTTGAGATAAGGGTTTTTAGATGAGTATTATTTACTGAAAAAGGAATTCTATCGATTATGTTGATTTCAAAGAGTAGTTTTAAATCCACTGGGATAGCGAGAGCATACGTTACGAGTTAGAATCATAGTCTGATTCAATAGAACGAGAGTTTGAGAAAAGGAATTTTAAATTAACAGTCTTTAATGAAGGACTTTTGTTTGATTAAAGATAGTCTAATGAAACTTTGGATTCTCTAAGTTTGACGAATTACATACCGATATCCGCATATTTATATTTTATCTAGATCTAAGTCTTATATTCCCCCTAAAACATAATTAAAATATCGCTAGCCTTAGCTTTACAAAGCAATGATATAGTACAGTTGGTTGACATTGGTCCCTGTGGATTCGATATCTTTTAAAACTATGCATGACTGTGCAATTCCAGTCTCCCGATTAGTAGACATATAAATTCACGATCAATTATCTAATAAGATATGATCCATCAAATTATGCTCTGGTAGTATTTAACCAGGAGTACTCCAATACTACTTAATCGTATACTCTTTTTTTTTTTTGCTATTCGCACCGGTGTCGACCCACCACAGGTGGGCCACTAATCCGGCTCGTGTGGAGAGGCATGCGCACTGGCTAAGCAAGATTGTTCCGCCAGGGAATCACACTCAGTATTCCCCGAGTTCGTCCTTGGACGGGGCTCTTTGGGCGATTATAATTGTACTTAATCGTATACTCTGATACTACTTAATCATGATCTTATCTTATTCACTGAAGATATGAGTAAACAATGCGATTTGATATACAAGACTTCATGCGCTCTGATATTTAAAGATATACATGCTTTGATATTTGACGCTCTGATACATAAAGCTTTATGCACTCTAATATATGAAGTTTCAACTCACTCACATATTTGAAGTTATGATTAATGAATGATTATGATGAAATCAAACTCCAATCTAACAAGGCTCTGATATCATATATCTGACTCAGGGGGAGTTCTCTCTATCTAACTCTGATTTATTTATACTTATGATACTACCTTGTAAAATTGTACATCAAAATACATGGTTTTGTCATCATTAAAAAGGGGGGATCGTTAGAACACAATTTGGTTCTGCATTCAATATTTAAGTTTTGATGATAACAATACAAATATTTTTCATGTAACAATTTTGTACTCTATTAATTTCTTAAGTGTGCAGATTCACTATTTTGATTGATTAAGGATTGATGTCTAGAAAATCATCAGAATCAGTGTAACATAGATTAGAAGAACTATTCATCTCTTTTTGAAGCGACATTAACGGTTCTAAAGAATGTTGAATGACTACATATAAGAGGCACTCTCATTTGAAGAAAATACTGATTTACAACGCTGCTAAAGAAATATTTTTCAAACTCAACAAACAGACATCAAAGAGAAAAAGAGAAAGAAATATCTTAGAGATATTGTACTAAACACTCCATTGTGAGAAATCTATTTTCTAAGAATTTCTAGAACACAGGAGTGCTTGTTAGATTGTGTTATCATTTTCTCTTATAGTTTTTGTTTCAAATCTTCTTATTAAGAAGCATTATCTTATAAACAAGTTCATTTGTAAATTTGTTGAGATTTGTATTCCTCAAGTGACTAGGTTATTAGTCTATATACTTGAGAGGGCTAAGGTGTCTTTCTAGACTCTTAGAGGTTGTTTATAATCTTTCAAGATTAGTGGATTATGTCCTTTTCTAAGGTGAAATCATCTTGGCAGAGGACAAGATTAACCTTTTCTAAGGTGAACTTGTATAACCGAACATGTTATTTTTCTTCTCCCTTTTACCTATCTCATTGATTGTTGTAAATAGTCTTTCTAAGAAGAAGAGTTTTTAGAAAACCCAATTTAAACTTTCCTTTTTTGTGTTTTTCTCTACCTTCAAAAACTCTATTACATTATTGTTGCTGAGGAAGTCTAATATTATTTTTCTGATTTAAAACTCTTCTTTTTAATGATAATTTTTTTTGTAAGTTAGTTATTCTACTTTTCTTTCTCATTTTTGTATTGGTTTACATAAACATAACTATTTTTCACGTGAACCAGGAGACAAGATATATGAGACTTTCATTTTTTTGATTGTTGAATCATTGCTCCTCTAGAGGTTTATGAGATTGTTGTTGACATAAATACACCTATTTTTAGTCCTAATATTTTTCTCATTTCTACGACATTACTATTAATACCATTTTATATTCGTTTGTATTAAAGTTATTTAAAGAAGAATAATTTCACTACAAGTATGATACTCAATAAAAAAATTATTTTATATACTCTTATTACATTGGTATTTAAAAAATCGTTGGCAAAAATAATTGGCTAAAATGAAATATGAGTATAACAACTAAAACCAAGAGTATCAAGCCAGATAAATGCCATGAAAATTGAAGCAATGAATATTTCTGTGTGGTAATTTACCATATATCATTTTTTTAATTGTTATTTTTTTTCTTTTATCAACCATTCATAATTGTGCATGAAAGATATCATGAGGAAAAAAAAAGCAGGAGAGAATCCAATTCCCAAACAAATGTAGTCGCGCTTGGTAATTTATAAATATTAGGGTTAATAGTAGTTTACCCCCCTGTAATATGAGCGTGTTTCGGTTTACCCCCCTACCGTTGCCAAAGACAGGTTTTGGCAACGGTTTTTTTGAAAAAACCGTTGCCAAAAGGTAGGGAGGGGGAAAAAGCAAAATTCGCTAACATTACAGGGGGGTGAATTACTATTAACCCTAAATATTATTTTGCATTGATTTATGATAACATTCGCATGGTTAAGACTCATGATATTGAATTTAGTTTAATTGTATTTTTGTCTTTTTATTATCATTAATAGGTCATTTATATTGTGTAACATATATGCCTTTTAATTACTCTAATAAGATATCATTTTTTAATTGTCATTTTTTTCTTGGCAAAATACCCTGTTTGGTCCCTTAAGTATACCCTCTGGTTCACTTTGGTCCCTCAATTAATTTTCGTGCCAATTTGGTCCTTTAAGTTTCTAAATGTAATCACATTTGTCCTTCCGTTACTGAAACGTTAGCCAAAGGTCAGAAAAAGCGTCCAGATGGCAAATTGTGTGATGACGTGGTCAAGAGGATTCCAGATGGCATAAAAATGGTTACGTGTACACATTATGATATTATAATCCTCAATCAACCCTCATTCAGTAGTAGCAAAACGAAGAAGGAGAAGTGGACGGCGACTGCGAACAAGAGAAGCTGAATACGAAGAAGGAGAAGGAGCGATTGCAACGAAGAGGAAGCATATACGATTGAAGACGAAGGCACTATACCAGGTAAGTATTTTCTGCACGTTATTAGGTATTGTTATAATTTAGGGTTTAACTAGATTTAGGGTTTTATTTATTTAGGGCTTTCTGTAGATTTAGGGTTGAAATATTGTTAACGAACTGTGTTAGGTGAGCATGGACGAAATCCTGGAACTGAAAATTCACCATGGTGGTCCTTTTGTTGACTCTGATTTTAGTGTGTGCGAGGGAGGCGTGGTTGATAATTTGAAAGTAGATGCTGATAAGTGGAGTTATTTTGAGTTAGTAGGTGTTTTGAAAGACTTAGGTTATAGGGACTTTGAGAAAATGTATTACAATGATCCACAATTAGGTATGAATTTGCTAGTTGATGACACAGGTGCTTTAGAAATTGCAGACCTTTACAGGGTGCACCAAAGTGTTGACATTTACATTGAACACACACTGTCTCAACCTGATTTTTATGATGGACCAGTGGATGATGTTGTTGTTGAGCCTGTAGATGAGGTTGAAAAGTGTCGTAATCAGTTACATGATGAAATAGCTGATAAATTGGATCAGATGAATGCTGACAATGTTGGTGTGGAAGAAGGGGAAGTTGGGTTGAATGGTGATAATGTTGTAGAAGAAGGGGAAGTTGGGTTGAATGGTGATAATGTTGTAGAAGAATGGGAAGTTGGGTTGAATGGTGATAATGTTGTAGAAGAAGGAGAAGTTGGTTTGAATGGTGGAAATGTTGCTGTTGAAGAAGGAGTTGCTAATATAACTAGAGGAAATATTGATGGTCAGTCAAATAACATGGGTGAGGTTCATGATGAAAGTGATGATGATAGTGAGGATGAGAACTTTCAGTATGATAGTGCCCTTGAGGTATCATTTGAGGATGAATCTGATGATTATGATGACATAGATGAAGATGAACTTGCTGATCTCATTTCATATGACAGTGATGGAAAGTCTAGTGGGAAAAAGAAGCACATGAAAGATACAAGAGAGTGTAAAGGGATTGATAATGACAGTGATGATCTTCAAAGTGGCTGTGATAGTGATGACAGTAGTGGAATTAATAGGAAGAAGTACCCACTTTACAAAGAAAAGAAAGATATGTCAAACTACAAATGGGAGCTTGGTATGTATTTCACTTCCAAGAGTGACATTAAGGATGCAGTGATATCATATGCTGTGCAGAATGGTAGAGATCTGAAGTTCATAAAGAATGACAAGAAAAGAGTAAGGGTAAGATGTAAGGCTGGCTGTCAATGGGAGCTCTACTGTAGCAAGTTACCAGATGAGGATTCTTGGCAAGTAAGAAAGATAATTGATGAACATAATTGTAGTAGGGAGTACAATGTGAAGTTGCTATCTACAAAGTGGTTGAGCAAGAGAATTCAGAACTCATTGAAAAACAATCCTAGGTTGAAGGTTAAGGATATAAAGAAAAGGCTTTGAGAAAGTGGAATGTGGGGATAAACAAGACCAAGGCAATAAGAGCAAGAGTGGCTGCCAGGGATAAGGTTGATGGGTCATTTTTGGGGGATTACAATAGGATATATGACTATTGTCATGATTTGTTGAAAGCAAATCCAGGATCTACAATTAAGATGAATGTGGACCCTGTTACTGAAGGTGTTGATGACCAAAGATTATATTTTAAAAGGCTATACATTTGTTATGCAGCTTGTAAAGAAAGCTTCAAACTAAGTAGACATGTCATAGGATTGGATGGCTGCTTTCTGAAGGAACTCTGTGGGGGCCAAATTATGGCAGCTATAGGAGGGGATCCTAATGATCAAATGCTTCCTATAGCATATGCTGTGGTGGAAAGTGAAAATAAGGATAGCTGGACTTGGTTTTTGGAGTTGTTGATTGCTGACTTAGGAGGTGCTAATGAGTGTCTAACCTACACTTTCATTTCAGACCAACAAAAGGTAGTGTACAACTTCCTCATTGTATATTTATGTGTTGCAAACTTACTATTTCTGTAATGCAAACTTATTATTTCTGTGATGTAAACTTTCATTTTCAGGGGCTATTACCTGCAATGGATGAGTTGTTGCCCAATGTGGAACAAAGATTTTGTGTCATACACTTGTATAATAATTTTAGGAAAAGATTTCCTGGAAAGATGTTGAAGGAAGTTATCTGGAAGGAAGCAAAGTCAACATATGCTCAAGCTTGGGAAAGAGAGATGAAAAGAATGAGACTGGCCAATGCAGAAGCATATCTCCATATGATGAAGACTCCACCAAAGTTTTGGAGTAGATCCTATTTTAGGACAACCAACAAATGTGATGATGTGCTCAACAACATGTCTGAGTCATTTAACAGTGTAATTCTTGACTCTAAAGGAAAACCACTTGTGACAATGCTTGAAGAGATCAGAACTTACCTCGTGGAGAGATGGGCAAAAAACAGAATGAGGTTCCAAGATGTATCTGGTAATGAGATTTTACCCAACATTAGAAAGAAACTGGAAATAACTAGCAATTTTACCAACATGTGGCTTGTAAGGTATGGTTGAGTATTGTTTATTAGTGTTGTGATGTATTGTTAAGTATTGTCTATTAAATTCAGCTATTGTTATTGTAGAATGGAAAATGAGCATATATTTGAAGTGAGGCATTTGGAAAACCCAGCTGAGACATTCAGTGTGAATCTGAAGGATTTGCGTTGCTCATGTAGAAGATGGGAGCTAACAGGTCTCCCTTGTGTCCATGCAATGGCATCCATGAAGAGTAGGAATTTTAAGGTTGATGATTACATTCCTGACTACTATAGGGTTTCTACTTACAAGACAGTATACAAGCATGTTCTCTACCCGGTGAATGGGTCTAATTTGTGGGTCAGGACTCCATATCCAGATGTTCAGCCACCTAAGTATAGGAAGATGCCTGGTAGACCAAAGAAACTAAGAAATCTTGAGCAAGGAGAGATCGATGGGAGTGACAAAAAGATGAGAATGACAGGTTTTATTATTAAGTGTTCTAGGTGCAAGAAGGTTGTTCATAACAAGTTAACTTGCAAGGTGACACCACCAGCTCAGCCAAGTCAAGCAACAGTTATTGATGCATCTCAGCCAAGTCAAGCAACAGTTACTAATACAAGTCAGCCAAGTCAAGCAACAGTTACTAATACAAGTCAGCCAACTAGTACCCAGGTGCCTGCAACTCCGTCCTCAGCATCTACACAGGCTTACATGAGTGCAACACAATCTTCTAGAGGAAAGCAAGTGACAGGATAATGTTCAAGGGGAAATGCAGGTAACAACCAATCTTCAAAAGTGGATGGGAAGTTACAAAAGCTTGGTGTACGAAGGCCGTTTGTAGCCCCAGGACCAACAACAAGATTATTTGCAGCAAAGAATGTGATTGGACCTACAACTAGAAGGACTAACCCAACAAAGAGGCTCCCATCAAAGAAAATTACTTAGTCTTACAATTAGTATTAATGTAATTTGAATTCTGTTTGAACACTTAGGGTTATGGTTAATGTATTTTGAAGTCATTTTGAACAATTAGGTTTGTTGTTTTGGTTCTGTTTGTAGGCATTTTGAAGTCTATGTAACATGTTAATGGTAAACATCATGCTGGAGTTTGTATTATCAACATGTTTATTTCAAATCCTTTTAGGAATAGTGTGGAAATATCATCAAATGTGTTAATGTCATGTTTGTTTTGGTCTGTCAAATGCATTATACACCAAATATGCCAATACTAAAACTCATTTCATTTCACAACTGTGTTACAATTACACATTCAAAATACACATTCAAAGTACACATTCAAAAACCAGAAACATCCTAATTGCCAATACTAAAACATCCTATAAAACCAGAAACATAACATTACAAAACATATAAACTTCCACTTTTGAAACTTCTTCAATTTGCCTTGAATTTCAGTCACAGCATTCCCTAAATCCTCATTTCTGCTCTTCAGTTTTTCAAATTCCTTTGATAAGATTTCAAACTTATGCATCAAATCTTCACATTTGTCTTCCACCACTTCCTCATTGAACCACTTGAAAAAACCACAACCTCTTTGCTCAGACCCCTGTAAATAACAAATTTGTATCAACAACACAACCTCTTCACATTGCTTTAACATACCAAACCAAAAATTAGAGCTTACCTTGTAATTGATACATCCCCAAAATTTCTTTCTGAAATTCTTGTCAGTGTTTGCCCTACGAATCACAGCAGCATCACCACAGTAACAAATTGGCATAGCACGAGCCCTACTAAGAACACAAGACTCGTTGCTTTCTGATTTGGTCTCTTTGAAGAACGCAGAACAATGTTTTTCCTTCATCGTTGGTGATTAACACAATGGAGAAGTTGCAAAAGTGATGAACACGAAGGAGAAGGAGAAGAGAACAAGAAGTGCAGAGATGGGGAGAAGGAGAACGTGAAATCGAATTGGGGAGAAGGAAAACCTAATATACTATGACACATCACCTGCCAGCTAGACTAAACAAACGGACGTTAGAGCCAACTTGACGGACAGGACTGACGTGATTACATTTAGAAACTTAAAGGACCAAATTGGCACGAAAATTAATTGAGGGACCAAAGTGATCCAGAGGATATACTTAAGGGACCAAACAGGGTATTTTGCCTTTTTATATTGTGTAACATATATGCCTTTTTATTTTCTCTAATAAGATATCATTTTTTAATTGTCATTTTTTTCTTTTATCAACAATTCATAATTGCACATGAAAAAAAAGAAGAGAATCCAATTACCAAACAAATGTAGTCGCATGGTAATTTATAAATATTTTTTTTTTGCATTGATTTATGATAATCATTAGTGTGGTCAAGACTCATGATATTGAATTTAGTTTAATTGTATTTATGTATTTTTATTATCATCAATAGGTCATTTATATTGTGTAAAAATTTCAAAAATATAATAATTAAAAATTAAATTAGAGTTAAGACCCATTTTTCTCCTCACAAAAATTACACAACATAAATTAGTACCTCACAAAAAAAGGACCCAATTTAATCCTTACAAAATTTAACCGGACCATAAATACCGGTTTTTTACATACTTTTAAACTATGACTGGACTGCCACGTTGACTTTTATTTTTTAAATATTAAATAAATTTTTAAATATAATTTCATAAGGAATCGAACCTAAGACTTTTAAACAATATCTTAAGTCTTTACCACTAGGCCAATATGCATTCATGACAAAAAATTTCTAAGATGTTTAATAATATTATATAATTCTAAATTTAAAGCAAAAATTATAAAATTTGAACGAGTGGGGTCTCGAACCTAAGTCCGATAAATGATAATCACTTTACAACTAGACAAATCAATTTCTATTATTAATATTCTCAATGATAAATACTTAACTTAATAATTTAGAACAAACATTTACTTATTTCAAATAACACACAAATAAATATTTACTAATTTAAATTAATACACCAATTTAAAAATAAAATTTATAAAATGTAAATCCTCAATATATTTAATCAATTAGAAATAAATTAAATTATATGTAATTGAAACTAAATAACACACAAATAAATATTAACTTATTTCAAACTAATTCAAATTAAATAATAATTAATTAATTTAATAGTAATTCAACTAATTGTTAAAATATTTAATCAATTTAAATTAAATAATCAATTAAATTTTAAAATTATTTAGTTAATTCAAACTAAATAATGATCAATTAGTTTAATAGTAATTTAATTAAATATTTATTTATTTTTATTTGATTAATTATATTTAGGATTTATATTTTAATAATTTTATTTTTTAAATTTTTGTATCATTTAAAATTAGTAAATAATTATTTTTTTGTTAATTGAAATAAGTAAATGTTTGTTCTGAATTATTAACTTAAGTATTCATTATTAAGAATATTAACAATAGAAATTGATTTATCTAGATGTAAAGTGATTATCATTTAACTTGAACGGACTTGGGTTTGAGACCCCATTGGTACAAATTTTGACTTTTTTGTTTTAAATTCATAATTATTTAATAGTACTAAAATCATAGAAATTATTTGACATGATTGTAAATTGGACTAGTGGTAAAGACTTAAGATATTGGTTAAAGGTCTTGGGTTCAATTCCATATAAAAAATAATTTTGACTTTTTTGATATTATTAATTTAGAATTATTCAAAAATGAAATTATAATTAAAAATCAATTTCGTATTTAAAAATTGAAAAATAAAAAATAAAAGCCAACGTGGCAGTCAAGTCACGGTTTAAAAGTATGAAAAAATTCGATTTGAAAAAAAATATTAACAGGAGAACTGTCCGGTTAAATTTTGTAAGAGATTAAATCGGGTCCTTTTTTTTGTGAGGGACTAATTTGAGTTGTGTAATTTTTGTGAGGGACCAAAATGAGTATTCACTCATTAAATTATATAGAAATTGAATGTAACATAGAAAATGGACAATTAAGTCGTCGTAATAGATAACACAATGTATATAGGGGTGGCAAAACGGGCCGACCATCCCGCCCGCCTTAAGCCTGCCAAAAAACAGCGGGACGGGCAAGCCCACCAAGTGAAAATGGACATAAAAATCAAGCCTCCTTTTGACAAAGTTTACTTTAAAAAATGTTGCATATATTCACAAATAAATGTATAAAATAAAACCATACAAAATTGGAATTACTAAAATTAACTAAAAAAGGGTGAGCTTAAGGCGGGACAAGTTGAACAAATAGGAAGATCAGGTTTTGGCGGACGACAGGTTTTGGAAGGCGAGTATTGGCAGATTGCGTGTTTTGGTGGGGCGGACATTGGTGGAGGGCGGGTCCAAAATCTCAACTCAGCCCTCTATTTTTTGGCGGGTGCGCAGGACGCTCCGACGGACCACAGCCCATTTTGCCATATGTATATTCATAGAGAATTCAAAGTTCACCCTTTAATTTCTTTTTCATATTTATAACAAAACTTTTTTATAATAAATAATTTATTACATTTACTTGAATTATTATTTTATATTTCATTTGATTCATAATATATTAAATGTTTTAATTATTAAAAAATTTAGTATTTATTGCATAAAAACTTCAATTTAAAACAAAACAACAAATAAATAAACACTATATGGTTGACAAGCGCGCATCGCGCGAGTCACATTCTAGTATATACAAATCCAAAATCGTCATGATAAGCAACTCTAGGCACAAACTCTAATTTTTTTTTATTAATTTGACCATACGTTAATAATAAATAATAATAATAATAATAATAATAATAATAATAATAATAATAATAACAATAATATAATATTTACCACCACCATTAATAATAATAATAATAATATAAATAATATATAATAAAATAATATTTAGCTAATAATAATATAATATTCAGCTACCATTATTATAAATAATAACAATAATATTCAATTACCACTATTATAAATCTCCAAATAAAAATTATTATTAAAAATATCTTCCCAACCTAAAATATCTAAAAATCTAGCCTATATATATATATATATATATATATATATATATATATATTAAAAAAATCTTCTCAACCTAAAATATCTAAAAATCTAGCATATATATATATATATATATATATATATATATATATATATATATATATATATATATATATATATATATATATATATATATATATATATATATATAAAAGACCAAAAAATATCAAAATAAATTTTGAATATAATTTAGGTAATCCATTTTTACGATTAAATAGATAATTTTAAATTAATTATTGCTCAACCCTAATTTTATTTTTTCTATCTATAATATGAATGTCTAAACGGATATTGTAAAAGCTTATTTCAAAGAGAAGTAAATTCTACTACCAATTCAAGTAAATAAATTATTAACCAAATTATCTTCATTGCCTCCTCCCAACAATGACGTATCTCAGCACCGCGATGGCCTCACTGCAACCCCTCCTTGGAAGATGTTTGAAATTCTCCCACTTTCCACCAAGGGAATTCCAGCGGCAAGAATCACCAAGATCGTCTCCCCAAGGACACTTCTCTGATCACAACACAATCCAACGCTGATCCCGCCATGGCTGCCATATTTGCAGCCTTAAACCAGACTAATGCCTTGATCCGCCTGCATAACGATCAGATTGGGGCATTGGAGCAGAATCACCATGCTAGGACTCCTCCTCACGGACATTCTCGTCCCAAGCAGGACACCCTGGCAACCAAGAAACGTCACCACTCTCCGCCCTAGCGTGAGCACCATTCCACTGTTACCAAGAAAAGTAAATAGGAGTGCCATTCACGTCGGTGCACTCTGTCACCTTGTACAAAGGAACAAACGACTTCCCCTTATCCCACAGATCATCATCGACATCAAAGGCGGAGCTATAGTCCTTCCCTGTCTCCCATCTAGAGCGACGTGGAAGAGGAACGTCGAAGAGCCTCTATCCCGAGCAATGCTGGAGACACCCATGCCCGCCGGATTAGAAAAGCCCCTTCCCCTGGGTACATATGATGGCACATCGGACCCGCACAAGCACATTGAGAATATACATGCTCTCCTCGACTATCGTGGGGTCCCAGGCGCCCTAAAATACCGACTGTTCCCGACCACCCTACGCGCAAAGGCGCAAAGGCGCAATGGCATGGTATAAGAGCCTTCCAAAAGAATTTATTATGTCCTGGAAGGGCCTCGGTAGACTATTATTTCGACGGCATCACGCAGGCATCCCAAGTCCAATGCCTCCTTGGAAGCTATCATCCAAGGAAAAGACGAGCCACTCAGAGCCTATATTGAAAGGTTCAATAAAGAAGTCATGCAGGTCTCAACCACGGCCGATATGAAGAAGTACTTGCTAGAACAGAGCCTCCGACCTCGTTCCGACTTTGCCAAAGCCGTGGGAATAGAGACGCCCTCCATACTAAATTCCTTCTTCCTCAAAGCACAAGCTTATTATTATATTCAGTATGAGGAAAAAGAGGGCGCCCATGCAGCTCAGGATTCCCAACACGAGGAGAATACCAAGAGCACCAAACAAGAAGAGGGTTCTCGCCGTGGAACCGACAAAAAAGAAGGAAGACAAAATCCGGGACGCCAGGGATTACAAGGGGCCTCCCAGAAAATTTCGAGACTACACTTCTTTAAACACATCTCGCGAACGCATCTTGATTGAATACGCCATGTGGCCTTCTGATGGCCCATGATCGTATACGCCCTTACCATGCTCCCTCGGTCAACCAAACCTGCATATCCTTGGATCTTCCAATTCTAGATCTACGTCATAGATCACAACTCTGTGGACCATTAGATCTGGATCGAACAGTCAAGACCCTGCAACCCACCGTAACACCGTGAACCCACCTGTACCATGTTCAACGGACCTAAGAGTTTATTGGGTTGGGTCCGTAATATTAACACCCCCAAAAATTAATAATAAACACAAAAACGTACCCCCCCCCCTTTTTATTTTTTAATCACACTTTATAATCTTTTTTTTTTGGAAATAAAAGATTATATATAACCAAAAAACCGTTAATACAAGCGACCCTGAGGGTCCAGCAAATGGGAACAAACCCAATCAGCTCACATCAATAAGAAAGATAGCTTTTCTCTAAGTTTAGGAATAGCCCAAACTCTATTCACTATATTCTCTATAATTTGACTCACTATATGACTATCCACATTGTTGTTTCTATACACTTTGCAGTTTATATTATGCCAAACACTATACACCGTTTCAGCCAAAGCCACCTGCAGAAATTTCCTCCTCCAGATTTTGCTCTTACACAGTCTGATAGCCCAGGTCTTTATCTGAGTCCAGCCATCCTTGTGTTGCTCTATGTGCAACCATTCCAGCACTCCCCTCCATATACCATTCGTACCTTTGCACTCAAAGAACAGATGCTGCAAATTTTCATTCTCTTCACAGAATTCACACTTGACATCCTTAATCATACCAAATTTAACTAACCTGTCTTTTGTAGCAAGTCTGTCGTGGCATGCCAGCCAAAGCATCATCTTCGCACGAGGTCTAGCATAGTTTCCCATGAGCAACCCCTTCCAATCAACATCATTTGGTTGAGCCAGGAAATGCAAGTAAAACACCTTTATTTTGCATTCCTTCCTCTGCCCCAACGATTTCCAGCAGTCCAGCCTTTTCACATGATCCCTAACATGTAAGATCTCTTTCATAATCCAGGAGAAAGAATTTTTGACTTGGGCATCCATGACACTTTCTTCTTTGAAATAGTAAGTGTGAATCCATCACACCCACACACTATCCTCTTTCTTGCATAATCTAAGTAATAATATAATTATTAAATTTACTTAATATTCTCTTACTTCTCTTTTTTATAAATATTAAAATAAGTAATATAACCAATAATATCTTATATATCTGTAATAATTTTTGATCTAACAATCAATTAACTTTTCTAATTTATTTTGTTTGGTATAGTAAATAGATTCAATTTACATGAATAATTTAATAATAAGTTAATAAAAAATTTTAAATCTAACATTAATTTATTTTATTAATATATTAAAATTTTTATTTGATTACAACTAGTCTTAGAAGCCTTTATTTTGTTTTTTTTGTGTAAGCAAGATACTATAAATGGGAGAACTAAGGGTTCTCAAAGCCTGTTTACACATAAAATGGGGTAAACCCGCCAACAAAAAGAAAAATTTTAAACCAATTAGCCTTACGAAATTAATAACAAAGGAGCTTGGTTAAATTCGTAAAAATTACATATGGGTTGTGTAATTTCACCTATAAATGATCATTTCCAAACCAACGCTTTAATACTCCACACCGCATTATTCACATTTCAAACCTCATTACGGAAACAAATCCCATTCCGATATGGCCAAAGCGTCCATAAAATAGCTAGCCAAACTATTCCTATTTTTTTCTCTTTCACCTTCTTCTTTTTACAAAAAGAAAACCAATCCATGAAGCATGCCAAACAATCTTCTTCCAAATCCCCAACCGGCTTTCCAATCCAAATGGCTATCTCCCTCCAAACCACCTCCACCATTTTACACTTGAAGAATGAATGGTCCCTACTTTCCGGATCAATCCCACAAAAAACGCACTTAGTATTTTCCAACGACAATGCTATCCTCCTATTAACAAGTAAATCCTTAGTCGAAAGTCTATTTGTAAGTATAAGAGTGCGCCTAAGAGGGGGGGGGTGAATTAGGTTTTTTAAAAATAATCGGTTTTATGAGAATGTTTTACTAACTTTTTTTTTTTTTGTTAAGTGTTTGAAGGCTTTTGATGGTTTGTATCTTTATCTTGGTAATGGTGATGAAAGCGGTAAATGCGGAAAGATAAAGAACACAACGATATATACTGGTTCCCCTCACAAGTCGAGAGTACTCCAGTCCCCTTTCAAACACGAAAGAGATTTCACTATAGTTAGAATTATTGTACAAGCTTATGCCTACTATCTAACCTATAGGGTGATCAAAGGTTCTTAACACCTTTAAGATCAAAACAACACTAATGTGAATGAAGAACAATCCTCTTCAAACACAACACTTACTTCCAACAATCCTGGATAGTAAGGAAGAAATAATTTTTTGAATGATACAAGAATTTATGAAGATGAATAATATATCAATCTTGGATTGATCTTCCCTTTCAAGCATATAATTCCTTTTAATGATAAACAAGTGTTCAAAGGATGTATGATATGAAACTTTGGTATTTGAGTGAAAGTTGTATGAACAAAGTTTCAAATAAAAATGAAGTATGGACACTTGATGATTTTTGTGAAAGATATGGACACTTGAATTTTTTGAATTATTTGAATGAAAGAGGTGAAGAATAAAATATAAAAATCTGAAATATATAGCCTCTAAGACACCTTTACAAATGGTTATTTTGTATGGAAGGATGCAAGGATAAAAGATGAAGAGGTACCTTTTGAAGAAAGAAAAGAATTCTGAATTTTCAAAAAAATTCACGTGGGAACCGGTTCCCTTAAAACAGAACCCGGGTTCCCTATATCCAACGTTATAAAAATTTGAAAAAAATGAACTGGGGAACCGGTTCCCAGAATGTGGAACTCGGTTCCTGGACATGGTGATGCGCAAATATGCTGGGCAGTGGGATCTGGGAACCGGTTCCTCCAATCTGGAACTCGGTTCCCACATGTAAAAAATGCCAAAAACTTATTTTTAATGATTTGAATGCTTTTCTAATGACTTGCAAATATTATGGAACATGTATGAATGTTTGAGAACACTTGTTTATGCATTAAGAGAGTTGTATATTATATACCTTAATATCTTTGATCAATGAAGTTTAAACTCTTTTGAAATACTTGAATCTTTATGCTTTCATATGAATTGATCCATTCCTTTTGCAATTGAAATCTTGTCTTCATCAAAACCAAATTGTAGAAAGATTGTCTTCACATTCTCCCCCTTTTTGATGATGACAAAATACTTGAAATTGGTAGAATGGTGATGTTTCTTTAACATTTGGATCTTCTCCCCCTAAAACAAAGCTCCCCCTTAATATGATAATTGATGCTTTGCTTGAGTCCATTCTTTTATTGAAGATTTGCATATGATAATTGATGCTTTGTTTGAGTCCATTGTTTATTGAAGATTTGCTTGCTACAAATTGTTAGAGAAACATACAAACATACATGTATACATATATAGTATATATATAATTCTTCTCCCCCTTTGTCATTAGCAAAAAGGAATGGGAAAGAAGATGAAAGATAGAAAAAATATCATGTATGAGAATAGAAATAAAAGTTAACACATAGAAATAATGATTAAAAGAACACACCATAAGTCTTACAATATAGAAATTTAAACTTAATAAAACATAACATCGAAATTAAACCATAGTACAAACTAGAAATGCATAAACGAAATATGACATTAAACGGAAAATACATATAAATTGAAAGGAAACAAATTAGACACACAATGCTCATTCATCATCCATTCCATCAACTCCTTCATCATCTTGACCTTGGCCACCATTATCCTCTTGATTGGGTTGGTTATGGTATTGGAGGATTTGAGCAAATTGTTGGCGAAAAAAGGCATTCTCCGCTTGTTGTTCTTGATAGTGATTTGCAATGGTAGTTTCAATAGAACACAATTTGTTGAAGACTATATCCAAAGTAGCTCCTCCTTCCGGAATGGGTGGTGGAACATCATCATCCTTGTAAACAAAAGTTCCGTCCAAGGCTAAGACAATACCGGTATTCTTGAGAGCGGTTTTGTCATTAATCTCACATTCCCTTGGAGACATAGGTAAAGAAGGTTGATTTTTAAGGTTCACACCGGCAGCTTTCATGATATGTGTAATGGGTCTACTATAAGGTAAACCACCACTCAAATGTTGAAGCCTATGCATGTGGAGCAACATTGTGACAGCCCAATTGATTTGAATGTTATTCTTGACACCATAAAGCACTTGAAGTTCTACCTCATTAACACGGGAGTGATTAGAATGTTTTGGGAGCAAAACATAGGCAATAATGAAGTGAAGCATTCTCTCATTTACCGGAAAATTTGATCCAAACATATTAAACTTTGAGGATAGAGGGTTTTGTTGTGTTACGGAAGCGGTTTGGGATGGTCGGATCATATCTAAAAAGCTTTGAGTTTTGCTAAAGCCTTCCCATTCGGGTGTATAACCGGCAACCAAAACTTGGCCGGTAGTAGGGAGACCTAAGCAATTACCAAAAGAAGCAACATCCATCCTAATAGTTTTGTTACGAACCGAAGAAGTGAGCATAATTTCTTCTAGGTTAGATAGATCATTACCAAACACAATAGTCAAATTATCATAGAACTCCTTAACCAAATCCGGATATATTTTTCCATAATCACTTACAAAATCATAAACCCCTTGATATCTTAGTTTTTCCGGAAATATAAAACTATGAGAAGGAAAGGTTTCAAGGTTACCATATTTTGAAATCAAGAGAGGCCTATTCCGAATGTTGAGCTTTGGATTCTTTGGAAGAGGTTGTTCATCGAAATCATTCCTTGCCTTTTTCTTTCCCTTGGATGCTCTTGATGAAGAAGCCATGGATGAAGCTTTTTGAGAGTTTAGGGTTTGAGAAGGGGATTTTCGGATTTGATTGTATGGAGAGTTTTGTGATATGAGTTTTGGATATGTGAGAGTATATATAGGAGATTGGATGAGTGGGTTTTAATTTTGGTGGAGTGAAAGGCTTGATTTAGTGGAGTTTTAATGGTAGTGGAGGAAGATTGAAGAAGATGAGTGGTGTAGTCAAGAGTGAGATGAATGAGTTTGAATGAGTTTGAATGTGAAATAATAGTAGGTTAAAGTTAGGTTGAATGGAGTGAATGAGAATGAGTTATGAGATATAATGACATAAATTCAAAATGGGACAAGTTATGACACATAGAGAAAAGAGAAGGGAACATAAAAGTAGAGTTATGACATATAGAAAGGAGAGAAAGAATCACATGTTTGAATAATATATCATATAAGAAGAAACAAAAAATAATCACATGTTTGAATAAAACAAAATTGAAATAAAAAAAGATGTTGCTGCGCAGGAACCGGTTCCCCCTTTTGGGAACCCGGGTTCCAGACCCTAAAAAGGACTAAAAATTGGCAGACGAACCTAGGAACCGGTTCCCACTTTTGGGAACCCGGGTTCCTTAACCAAAAAAGGCTAAAAATGCATAGAAAGAGGCATTTAACACATAGAAAACCATAGACATTATTGCTAGTATATATATATATATAAATAAAAGTATTAATCATATGTGTACCTTTATTTTTACCAAATGAAGAATCATATATCTTTTTCATCTAAAATTCCAAGTTCTCGCCGAATTTTGTAAAAAGGTTCTTTTGCGAGTGGTTTGGTGAAGATATCCGCAAGTTGGTTATGAGTATCCACAAATGTTACTTCGACATCTCCTTGAAGGACATGGTCTCGGAGAAAATGATGTCGAATGTCTATGTGTTTGGTTCTAGAATGCATGACCGGATTTTTTGTAATATTAATTGCACTTGTGTTGTCGCATCGAAGAGGAATGCATCCGAGATCAAGTCCGTAGTCACGAAGTTGTTGCTTAAGCCAAAGAATTTGTGCACAACAACTACCCGCTGCTATGTATTCTGCTTCGGCTGTGCTAAGAGCAACACATGCTTGCTTTTTACAAGCCCATGATACTAATGCATTTCCAAGAATGTGACAGGTACCACTTGTGCTTTTACGATCAGTTTTACAGCCTGCATAATCCGCGTCAGAATAACCAATTAAATTGCAAATACTACCTTTAGGATACCATAGGCCAACGTTGGTCGTTCCTTTGAGATACTTCATGATCCTTTTAACCACCATAAGATGTGATTCCTTTGGATTTGCTTGAAAGCGAGCACAAAGGCAAACACTAAACATTATGTCAGGACGGCTTGCCGTCAAATATAATAAAGAACCAATCATACCTCGATATTTGGTAATATCAATTGGAGTACCGGATTCATCTTGATCAACATATGTACCGGAGCCCATTGGAGTATTCATTGCTTTGCAATTATCCATATCAAACTTCTTCAATAGTTCTTTACAATATTTGGATTGATTGATAAAGATTCCATCTTTGAGTTGCTTAATTTGTAGTCCAAGAAAGTAATTCATCTTTCCCATCATAGACATCTCGAATTCTCCTTGCATCATCAATGAGAATTCCTCACACATTTCTTTGTTAGTCGATCCAAAAATGATATCATCAACATAGACTTGAACCAATAAAGTGTTACTCTTGATTTTCTTAATGAACAAAGTTTTATCAACCTTACCCTTTTCGAAACCCTTTTCACACAAAAAATTGCTAAGTCTATCATACCATGCTCTAGGTGCTTGCTTTAATCCATAAAGAGCCTTTCTCAACTTAAAGACATGTGAAGGATTCTTGAAGTCTTCAAATCCCGGGGGTTGTTTGACATAGACTTCTTCATTGATGTAGCCATTCAAGAATGCGCTCTTGACGTCCATTTGATAAAGCTGAAAATTTAATGAACATGCATAAGCAAGTAAAAGACGAATAGCTTCTAACCTTGCAACCGGAGCAAATGTTTCTTCAAAGTCGATTCCTTCTTCTTGATTGTAACCTTGGGCCACCAATCTTGCTTTGTTTCGAACAATTATACCATTCTCATCAAGTTTGTTCTTAAACACCCATCGAGTACCTATGATGTGTTTGTTACTTGGTCTAGGAACAAGTTCCCAAACTTGATTTCTCTCGAATTGATTTAATTCTTCTTGCATTGCATTTATCCATTGATCATCTCCTAAGGCTTCATCAACTTTGGAAGGTTCAATTTGAGAAACAAAAGCCATGTGTAAGCAAGCATCTTTGAGATTTAATCTTGTTGCAACTCCTTGACTAATATCACCAATAACTTTATCAATAGGATGATCTCTATGAGTTCTCCATTCTTTTGGTAGATCATTGGTGTTTGATTCTTGTTGTACACTTTCTTGTTGAACACTTTCTTGTTGTACTTCCGGTGCCTTCTCAATTATATCATTTGAAAGTTCTTCCGGTGCCTTCACAATTGTATCATTTGAAGGTTCTTCCGGGGGTAAATCTAAAGGATCATCATCATCACAAACAACTTCTTCCTCTTTGGAAGTGTTAGTCTCATCAAAAGATACATGCATGGATTCTTCAATAGTTAAGGTTCTTTTATTATAAATTCTATATGCTTTACTAGAAAGAGAATAACCAAGAAATATACCTTCGTCGGATTTCTCATCAAACTTACCAAGATTGTCTTTGTCATTGTTTAGAACAAAGCACTTGCATCCAAAAATGTGAAAATGAGCAATGTTTGGCTTTCTTCCTTTGAAGAGTTCATATGGAGTCTTCTTTAAGATAGGTCTAATGATTATTCGATTTCCAACATAACATGCCGTACTAACCGCATCCGCCCAAAAATATTTAGGAAGATTTGCATCACTAAGCATTGTTCTTGCAAGTTCCACTAGAAACCTATTTTTCCTTTCAACTACTCCATTTTGTTGTGGAGTTCTTGGTGCTGAAAAATTATGAGAGATACCATGTTCTTCACAAAATTCTTCAAACGATGCATTTTGAAACTCTCCACCATGATCACTTCTTATGGATACAATCTTTAATGATTTTTCATTTTGGATTTGTTTTGCATACTTCTTAAAGGCTCTAAAAGCATCACTTTTCTGCACAAGAAACAAAGTCCAAGAATATCTAGAATAATCATCAACAATAACTAAAGCGTATACATTACCTCCGAAGCTTCTTGTCCTTGATGGACCAAATAGATCCATATGCAACAATTGAAGTGGTCTTGTTGTAGTTACCACATTCTTTGGTTTGAAAGATGATTTGGTTTGCTTTCCTTTTTGACATGCATCACATAGTTTATCTTTGACAAACTTTATCTTAGGTAAGCCAATAACAAGATCATGTTTGGTTAACTTATTTAAATGATCCATATGAATATGGGCTGCTCTTTTATGCCATAACCATGATTCATTATTGTTTACCAAAAGACATTTTACTTTCAAAGATAAATCATTTAAAGAAATCATAAAAATGTTATTAATTCTTGTACCTTTGAGTTTTACCTCATTGGTGACTTCATCGATGATCAAGCATTCTTTCTTAGTGAATT
Source organism: Vicia villosa (assembly GCF_029867415.1). Lineage (NCBI taxonomy): Eukaryota > Viridiplantae > Streptophyta > Magnoliopsida > Fabales > Fabaceae > Vicia > Vicia villosa. The sequence continues at coordinate 208,656 of NW_026704950.1, forward strand.
TGATCTTGAAGCCTTTGTCACAAAGTTGGCTAATGCTTAGAAGATTATGCTTTAGTCCTTCAACATAAAGAACATCTTCAATTGATGTGAAAGGTGGTGCACCAACTTTGCCTTTGCCAAGAATTCTTCCCTTATTGTTGTCTCCATAAGTGACAAAACCCTTGGCCTTTAACTTTAGATCTGAAAATTGGTTTAGGTCACCCGTCATATGCTTTGAACAACCACTATCTAGATACCATAGGTTTGAAGTGGTTTTCAAGCAAACCTACAAAACAAATTAAGTTTTGTTAGGTACCCAAATGGCTTTGGGTCCATCATAGTTAGTTCCTTTCTTCACCCATACATAATGTCCACTAGGAACACTAAAGTTCCTTACATAACAAGCATTGGGTGTGTGACCAATAATACCACAATAAAAACAAGTAGGTTCAAAGTTACTTCTATATCTAGGAGGATAAGATTTCTTTTGAACAAAGTTCTTCCTTTTAGGATAATGTTGCATTACTTTAGGCTTGATCACTTTCTCTTGAATTGGTTGGTTACTAGCCTTGACAAAGATAGTCTTGTTGGATGTTGGTTTATCAAATTTAGAGAAACCAAGTCCGCTCTTATCATTGGAGTATCTTTGTGTGCTAAGAACATTTTCCAATCCAATTTGCCCTTTTTCATATCTTTCTAAAACACGTTTTAATTGGACAATTTGGAAGGAAAGTGATTCACAATTTTTGCATGCAACATTATCTTCTTGAATACTAATCATTTTTTCTTTGTCATTTTTATGTTCTTCTTCAATTATCTTAACCTTCTCTTCTAAAGATGATATTATCTTCTTTTGAGATGAGATAGTTTTATAGAGAATTTTACATTCATTTAACAATTCATTTATTGCACCTTGTGCACCATTATTAAAAAGAGAATCATCATAACTAACCTCGCCTTCTTCATCATCAGAGTGGTGTGATGCCATTAGTGCTAGGTTTGCACTTTCGTCACTATCGGAGTCCGATGAGGAACTTACTTCATTATCTTCCCATGCTATGTAGGCCCTTTTCTTTTTGAATTCTTTCTTGCCTTTGAATCCATTATTCTTAGAAAGTTTTGGACACTCCGGCTTTATGTGTCCTTGTTTCCCACATTCATAGCATGTTACTTCTTGTGATGAAGTGGATGCTTCTTTGTCCTTATGCTTTGAGAATTTCTTCCTTTTGACAAAGTTAGCATTATCAATATTATTTTTATTACCAAAAAATTTGCCTAACCTTTTTACAAGAAGCATGAAGTTTTCATCTTCATCCGATGTATCTTTCATTTTTCTTTCCTTTGAATCTACTTTTAATGCAATGCCTTTGGATTTCTTCTCTAAGTTCTCATGCTTTTCCAATCTTCCAAGTTCTGTCTCATATTCTTGAAGTTTTCCAAATAGTGTTGCGGAAGTAAGTTTTGATAAATTCTTCTTTTCGGATATCGCCGTTACTTTTGGTTGCCACTCCCTTGTCAAAGATCTGAGCACTTTAAGATTAAGTTCTTCGGTAGTAAGAGTCTTACCAAGTGCCTTCAAGTGATTTGTCAAATGTACGAATCGTTTTTGCAAATCGAGAATAGTTTCTCCGGGCTTCATTCTAAACAGTTCGTACTCTTGGCTTAAAGTATTCAACCTTGATCTTTTAACTTCAGCGGTACCTTCATGAGTTTCTACAAGAGTATCCCAAATTTCCTTTGATGTTGTACATGTTGATACTCGGAAGAATTCATCCATACTAAGAGCACCATGAAGAAGACTGATCGCCTTTTTGTCAGCAAGAACCCTTTTTCTATCATTATCATCCCATGACGCTTTAGGTTTCTCCGATCCAACACCATTGACGACCGTTATAGGAACATGAGGACCTTGTTGGACAGCCTCCCAAACTTCTTCTCCTTGTGCTTCTAGATGAGCCTTCATTTGGATTTTCCAAAAGTCAAAATATTCACCACAAAACAATGGAGGCTTGTTGTTAGAACCACCATCTTTGAAAACCGGTCTTTGATTTGCGGAAGCCATTCTGGATCTTTAGGAACAAGTTACCTATAACTTGCTCTGATGCCAAATGTAAGTATAAGAGTGCGCCTAAGAGGGGGGGTGAATTAGGTTTTTTAAAAATAATCGGTTTTATGAGAATGTTTTACTAACTTTTTTTTTTTTTTGTTAAGTGTTTGAAGGCTTTTGATGGTTTGTATCTTTATCTTGGTAATGGTGATGAAAGCGGTAAATGCGGAAAGATAAAGAACACAACGATATATACTGGTTCCCCTCACAAGTCGAGAGTACTCCAGTCCCCTTTCAAACACGAAAGAGATTTCACTATAGTTAGAATTATTGTACAAGCTTATGCCTACTATCTAACCTATAGGGTGATCAAAGGTTCTTAACACCTTTAAGATCAAAACAACACTAATGTGAATGAAGAACAATCCTCTTCAAACACAACACTTACTTCCAACAATCCTGGATAGTAAGGAAGAAATAATTTTTTGAATGATACAAGAATTTATGAAGATGAATAATATATCAATCTTGGATTGATCTTCCCTTTCAAGCATATAATTCCTTTTAATGATAAACAAGTGTTCAAAGGATGTATGATATGAAACTTTGGTATTTGAGTGAAAGTTGTATGAACAAAGTTTCAAATAAAAATGAAGTATGGACACTTGATGATTTTTGTGAAAGATATGGACACTTGAATTTTTTGAATTATTTGAATGAAAGAGGTGAAGAATAAAATATAAAAATCTGAAATATATAGCCTCTAAGACACCTTTACAAATGGTTATTTTGTATGGAAGGATGCAAGGATAAAAGATGAAGAGGTACCTTTTGAAGAAAGAAAAGAATTCTGAATTTTCAAAAAAATTCACGTGGGAACCGGTTCCCTTAAAACAGAACCCGGGTTCCCTATATCCAACGTTATAAAAATTTGAAAAAAATGAACTGGGGAACCGGTTCCCAGAATGTGGAACTCGGTTCCTGGACATGGTGATGCGCAAATATGCTGGGCAGTGGGATCTGGGAACCGGTTCCTCCAATCTGGAACTCGGTTTCCACATGTAAAAAATGCCAAAAACTTATTTTTAATGATTTGAATGCTTTTCTAATGACTTGCAAATATTATGGAACATGTATGAATGTTTGAGAACACTTGTTTATGCATTAAGAGAGTTGTATATTATATACCTTAATATCTTTGATCAATGAAGTTTAAACTCTTTTGAAATACTTGAATCTTTATGCTTTCATATGAATTGATCCATTCCTTTTGCAATTGAAATCTTGTCTTCATCAAAACCAAATTGTAGAAAGATTGTCTTCACACTATTTACAAAAAGTCTCCATCCAAAAGCTTTAATTTTGGAGGGAACTTCCAATTTCCAAATCAAAACTGAAGCTCCATCATTTTTGTTCAAAGGACCAAACGGGGTACGCCTACCGGCATAATGCCCATAACACGAAGAAATGGAAAATGACTCATCCTTCGATATATTCCACAAAATGTCATCACTCGTGTCGCTACCAACCTCACAACCATTAAGACAATTACGAAAAGAAACATAATCCTCCCCATTACCCGGATTATAAATATAATTCAGAATAATACCACAACAACCCCATTTCCACACACCATTCTCCCACCCTCCCATAACCCCTATCGACACTTTTTTCAAAAAGGAAACCGCATATAAATCCGGAAACTTATATTTGAAAGAAATATCATCCTTCCACCTCGCTTCCCAAAAAGGAGTTTTGAATCCATTACCAACCTTGAAATGGAAATGGGACACAATAGAATCTTCGTCCTCCCTAATAACCACCGAAATCAAGTCTTTCCACCAAATAGAAGAAGAAGAGATAGAGTTAAAAGGAAACATACCTCCACAAAAGCTTTTCATGCATAAGTCACCATTTCGGGATTTCAACAAGTTGAACCAGATCGAGTCGGATCCTTTTGTTAGAACAAGAATTGTTCTGATCAATATTCTTAGTTTTGATGATAACAATGTATATGAATTTTGTATAAGACAATGTGGTACTCTAATCCTATGTGTAACTCGGTGAACTGACTTTTATTTTTATTTCGCAAACAATGTTGCGGTGAGCATGAGTCGCCACCGACTTTTATTTTGTCCAATGTTAGGAAAGGTAAAAAGTACAGAAAAAGACCTTTTGAAAAGAAAACGGGCTCGGGGGGTAAGTTATGAAAAGGGAAGGTGTAAGCACCCTTTTCATCCGTAGTTATCTACGGGCTCTTAACTTGCTTAGCTCATGTTTTTTTGTTTGTTTTGAAAGGAGCATAAGGACTTTGGCGTAAATGCGTAGCCTTAGTTTTTTTTGAATGAGTATTGAAAAGATGTTTTTTAATTGAGCTAGGCAGATTAAGAGCACTACCCTAAATAGTTGGTCTTTTTCTATGCTTTTTAAAGTTCCTAGGACTATCCATACTATATAGAAGTAGGTAGTCCTTTTTTATATTGGACGTATTAAGGGACATCGAAGGGTCATCGATGGTCGTCGAAGGCAACATGATAGAGGTACCTTTAGCAAACCCGAAGGGACAATCATCTTTTTGTAGGCGACAATTCGAGGGACAAGACCACGTATTTGTAGGCAACATCGAGGGTCATCGGGGACCGTGATCTTTGATGATTTTTAATCGAGGGACGTTTGCTATTGGGGTACCTCTATATTCGAGGGACACGACTTTTATTCGTAAGGCAACCAAGAGGAGCGTACCCTAGAGGTGAGTGTGTGCAGCAATCACGTGTGTTAGATTTGAGTATATTATCTTGAATTTGGTTAGCTACGATTAATTTCATTATCTTGCCATGCACACCTAATTAAACATACATCTAACAGGTTAATATAGGTGCAGAAAGTAAAAGCAGAAAAGTAAAAGAGTCCTAAGCTATTACATGGCTTTGGGAAAGATACATAATAAGGAGATGCGGAAATTAAAAGTCCTAATTAAACTATTACATCCCATAAGCAGATACAAAAGAATTGGTAAAAATGCGGGAATAAAATGATAAATGAACGAGGTAAGAAGGAATTTGCGAATGTCCACAACGGTTCTTAGGCTCAAGATAGTACCTCACAAAGACAAAAAAATGTTAGTACGGATACATAAAATGATATATAAACAATTATTGACTAAAACAAAAATCTAAAAAAAAAAAAGCCATGTTAATTCTAAGAGAGAAATTAAAAATTAAACAAATTATTTTTGTTATTTTAATTATGAAAAAAAACAAGTTTAATGAAATAAAAATATTTTTTTGTATTTTTATAAAAAAAACAAAATCTAATTCTAAAAAACTTAATTCTAATATTTTTTGGTATTTTTATATATCTTTTATATTTTAGACGTTTTAATAATAAAGTAAATAAAAAACTAATAATCTAAATGAGGCTTGAGGCCGAATAGACTTTTAACCAAATCACAATTAATTCTAATTAGAGTACATGATAATAATAATTAATATAATAAAACAAAACTGAAAAAAAAAAAAGTTAGTATAAAAAAAAGGACGTTCTTGATTCATTTATATTAGGTATTTTATAAATTTTTATTAAAAAAAGAAAAAAAAACTAACCACCCAAAGTTTGACACATGGCCACTATGTATTAGCAAATAAAAAAAAGAACAACATTTCAATCTCTCTCCTTTTCATCGTGAATACCCTTCCCTCAGTACTCAAACTTATTCCCAAAAATTTCTTTTTCCTCTTTCTTTCAATATTTATATTCATTATGAAACAAACATATAAGCAAAATCCACAATAGAAATCAACAATCAACATCAAGATCGGGTCATAGATCAAAGAAATTACCGGTGAGTGGGTATTGTGCGGTCGAAGTATTGCAGCTGTCCGGTGGTCTCAGCTGCTGCGGTTTCCGGTGCAGATCCGGCGCAGAGTGGTGGTCGGATGCGTCGTGGGTTGTGGATCGATCCGGCGAGGGGCTGCGCTGATGTTGCTAATGCTGTTGCCGTTTGCTTGTGCGATGCTTCCAATGAAGCAACGAGTTCACGGATCTCATCTCTTGCTTTTTTGGATTTGTTGCTTAATTGCTCTTTAATGAATTTCTTCTTGTCACCCTGTAAACAAACTGAAGAAAATAACAACAATGATGAATAGAACAAACTACATAATATTCTTATCATTAGTTTATGAAATAGTTTGCAGGCAGTGTCGTTTAAAGTTTTGAGATTATGGATTCAATGAAGATGTTTCATGGTTGAATGACGGTTGTTGGATTTATGTTTGGCTTGTATCGATGGTTTTGGCTTGGGAACAAAAGTTTCTCATGTGAGAAGAGTGTGGTTGTTTGGTTTGTGAATTGAGCAAAATTAGTGTTAATGGCAAACAAATATTACAGGGTAATGTAGAAAAATATTTACAAAATGGTGTGTACCAATAGTATGGTTTGGTGGATTAGGAAGAATGTGAATATGAAAATAAGAGTTTTGGTACTGTACGTGAATTGTTTGTGGAATAAGGGTTGGAAATTGGGAGATTCTTATGATGAATTTGTTAGTGATGGAGAGGCTGGAAATTAGTTTGTGGTGGTGTTACTAGTGTCAACGTGAAAGAGGGTGGATTGTTAGAAAAATGTCTCCTCCTTTGTCTGTACGTGTATGTATGTATGTATAGAATCATTTTGAAAAAACTGATTAAATGACATTGAATCAGTAATCAAGTCAATAATTAAGGTTTCTATTTTAATGAATGGTTGTTTTGGAAAGAAGATGATTTTGTCTAGGTGTTGTTTTGGAAAGAAAATAACTTTGTCGTGTAAGTGTTTTTTTTGGAAATAATTGGAAGTCTTTTTTTTTTTGTTATTTTTGTGAATAAAAATAGAAAAAATTAGAATTAAAAATAAAATTATGTGAAATAAAAAAACGAAATTTGATATTTAAATGAAACAAAAGAAGTTATTTTTGGTGATTTTTTGAATATATGTAGAAATAAAATTAAAGCTAAGTTAGAAATAAATAAAAAAATGTTAGAAGTGGGATTTGAACCCAAGACCTTGTACTTGCAAACCTTACCTCCTTACCAATTGTGCTATATTATTTGTTTGAAATAAAAGCCAATTGAAAGTGTATGAAGCATTGTCCAACATTTTGCTATTTATTAAAATATAAATAATTTAAGGGTAAACTATTATATTTTAAAATAGACTTTAAATCGGATATTTATAAAATTCAGGATGTCAATCTAAATGAATCCAAGATTTTATAAAAATCCAATTTTAAAAATAATTTCGAATTTTTTCTTTTTTTTGAAAAATGTGGGCAAATTTTGGGGTATGACACTATGCATTTTACATTTCAGGAAATATATAAAGAGTATGCACAATTAAGCGCAAGAAGCACTGACTCAGAAGGTTCAAGTATGCAACATCAGAACATGCTCTCGCAAGACATCAGAAGATGGTCAAGCAGAATTAGAACATGGTCTATTGAAGCATCAGAAGAACTTGAGTTCAGAAGCAGAAGCACTGAAGTTCTTATGGTATCTCGCTAGAAGCACTTCAAAGTCAGAAGACAAGAAGATGCTCTGCACCAAGCTGTTTGACTCTGATTAATTCAAACGTTGTATCTACAAAGATCAGATCAGAAGCAAGTACAAGATGGCAGGCTACGCTGACTGAAAAAAGGAACGTTAGAAGCTATTAAAGGCAAAGTCAGTTAAAGCAGGAAAAGCAAGGCTCGAGGTAGTTGACAAAAGAGTGAAACATTAAATGCAATGTTGTACGGATCACGCAACGCATTAAATGCTCCCAACGGTCATCTTCTCAAAACGACTATAAATAGAAGTTCTGATGAGAAGCTGAATACGAACTCTTGCGCAAAAATACAGAAACGCTGTCAAATTCAAAAGCTCTCAAACTTCATCTTCAACCTCACATTACTGTTGAAATATCTTAGTGAGATTTAAGCTTAGAACTTAAGAGAAATATCACAGTTGTGATTATAGCTTATTAAGAAGCATTGTAATACTCTTGTAAGAAATTGATTACATTAATTTGTAAAAGGTTCCTAGAGTGATCAAGGTGTGATCAGAATACTCTAGAAGACTTAGAAAGTATCTAAGTGGAAAACCATTGTAATCAAGGTTTATTAGTGGATTAAATCCTCAGGTGAGGTAAATCACTCTAAGGGGGTGGACTGGAGTAGTTTCGTTAACAACGAACCAGGATAAAAATCATTGTGCAATTGTTTTTATCTTAAGAGTTTTTAAAGTCACACTTATTCACACCCCCTTTTCTAAGTGTTTTTCTATCCTTCAATTGGCATCAGAGCGCCGGTTCTAATGTGCAAGCACTTAGCCGTGTTAGAAAAGATTCAGGAAGAGAAAAACACATAGTTTAGATGGCTGGTGAGATTCTAACACCTACATCTACATCTGGCTCTGCTGAGCAACACAATGGAAATGGTAACAATGGCTACACTAGACCACCAGTATTCGATGGTGAAAACTTTGAATATTGGAAAGATAAACTCGAAAGTTACTTTCTTGGATTAGCTGGTGACTTATGGGATCTTCTGGTGGATGGTTACAAACATCCAATGAAAGCTAGAGGAGTAAAGTTGACAAGACAAGAAATGAGTGATGATCAAAAGAAAGAATTCAAAAATCATCACAAGTGTAGGACTATTCTGCTGAATGTTATTTCTCATGCTGAATATGAGAAGATATCAAACAGAGAAACTGCCTATGACATATATGAATCATTGAAAATGACTCATGAAGGAAATGCCCAAGTTAAGGAGACCAAGGCTCTTGCTTTAATCCAGAAATATGAAGCCTTCAAGATGGAGGATGATGAAAACATTGAAAAAATGTTGTCAAGATTTCAAACTCTAACTGCTGGGGTCCAATGGTGAATGCATTCAAAATTGCCAAGAACCTGAATGAAGTCTCTCTTGAAGAGTTGATCAGTGCTCTAACGAGTCATGAAATTGAGCTAGATGCTAATGAACCTCAGAAGAAAGGTAAGTCTATTGCATTAAAATCTAATTATAAAAAATGCACTAACGCTTTTCAGGCTGAAGAAGAAGTTTCTGAAGAATCAGAATCAGAAGAAGAAGAAGATGAACTGTCCATGATCTCCAGAAGGGTAAACCAACTCTGGAAGAGCAAGCATAGGAAGTTCAATAACTTCAAAAGTTCTAAGAAGCTTGAAAAAGGAGAATCTTCTGGAAGCAGAAGATATGACAAGAAGAAGGTCACCTTCTTTGAATGCAATGAGCTAGGACATTACAAGAGTGAGTGTCCAAAGCTTCAGAAGGAGAAGCCCAAGAAGAAGTTTCATAAGAAGAAAGGTCTTATGGCAACTTGGGATGATTCAGATTCATCAGAATCAGAATCAGACTCTGAAGGCGAGCAGGCAAACATTGCGCTGATGGCCACAGTTGATGATGGATCAGAATCTACATCAGAATCAGATTCTGAAGAGGTATTTTCTGAACTATCTAGAGAAGAATTAGTTTCCAGTTTAACAGAACTTCTGGAACTCAAGGCTCATCTTAGTATCAAATACAAAAAGCTGAAAAAGCTATTTGATTTTGAAACTAAGAAGCTGGAAGTAGAAAATTCTGAACTGAAGGAAAAAGTTTTAAAATTATCCAAAAATGTTGGATCTCCTTCTGACTCAGAAAATTCTATTCCTAGTCTAAACCATATTCTTAAAGAATATGACTTGAGCTTTTGGAAGTTCTTATCTAGAGGTATCGAAAGAAGTCATCTTGCCTCTATGATATATGTTGTTAGTGGAAACAAGAGAGTTGGCATAGGATATGAGGGTAATACCCCATACAAACTTGAACCTGTAGATGATATGAAAATCACATACAAGCCATTGTATGATCAGTTCAAGTATGGCCACTCCCATGATATTAGGCTCACATCACATGCTAAAAGCTTTCACATTACACACACTAAGAAGCATGTGACACAACCTAGGAAATATCATGTAACTCAACCTAAGGAATATCATGTTGTACCTCCTGTTGTTTATAATGCTAAACCCAAGTTCAATCACAACTTGAGGAGAACTAACAAGAAAGGACCCAAGAAAATATGGGTACCTAAGGAAAAGATTATTCTCGTTGCAGATATCCTTGGATGCAAAGAAGACAAAGGAAAGCATGTCATGGTACCTGGACTCTGGGTGCTCTCGACACATGACGGGAAGAAGGTCTATGTTCCAAGACCTGGTGCTTAAACCTGCTGGAGAAGTTAAGTTTGGAGGAGATCAGAAGGGCAAGATAATTGGCTCAGGAACCATTAGTACTGGTAACTCTCCTTCTATAACTAATGTTCTTCTGGTAGATGGATTAGCTCATAACCTGTTGTCCATAAGTCAATTAAGTGACAATGGGTATGACATAATCTTTGATCAAAAGTCTTGTAAGGTTGTAGATCAGAAGGATGGCTCAATCCTATTTACAGGCAAGAGAAAGAACAACATTTACAAGATTGATCTTCAAGATCTTAAGAATCAGAAAGTAACTTGTCTTATGTCTGTTAGCGAAGAGCAATGGGTCTGGCACAGAAGATTAGGTCATGATAGTTTGAGAAAGATTTCTCAGATTAACAAACTAAATCTGGTCAGAGGACTCCCAAATCTAAAATATAAATCAGATGCTCTTTACGAAGCATGTCAGAAGGGAAAGTTCTCCAAACCTGCATTCAAGTCTAAGAATGTTGTTTCTTCCTCTAGGCCGCTAGAACTTCTGCACATTGATCTGTTTGGCCCAGTCAAAATAGCTTCTGTCAGAGGGAAGAAATATGGATTAGTCATTGTAGATGATTATAGTCGCTGGACATGGGTAAAGTTCTTAAAACACAAGGATGAGTCTCATTCAGTGTTCTTTGACTTCTGCACTCAGATTCAATCTGAGAAAGAGTGTAAAATCATAAAGGTCAGAAGTGATCATGGTGGCGAATTTGAGAATAGATTCTTTGAGGAGTACTTCAAAGAAAATGGTATTGCCCATGATTTCTCTTGCCCTAGAATTCCACAGCAAAATGGAGTTGTAGAGCGAAAGAATAGGACTCTACAAGAAATGGCCAGAACCATGATCAACGAAACCAATATGGCTAAGCATTTCTGGGCAGAAGCAATAGACACTGCATGCTATATTCAGAATAGAATCTCTATAAGACCTATTCTTAATAAGACTCCTTATGAATTATGGAAGAACAGAAAGCCCAACATTTCATATTTTCATCCTTTTGGATGTGTTTGTTTTATTCTGAATACTAAAGATCATCTGAGTAAGTTTGATTCTAAGGCACAGAAGTGTTTCCTTCTTGATATTTTGAACGCTCTAAAGGCTACAGAGTATACAATACTGAAACATTGATTGTTGAAGAATCAATCAATATCAGATTTGATGATAAGCTTGGTCTTGAAAAGCCAAAGCAGTTTGGGAATTTTGCAGATATAAATATCTCAATTTCAGAAGCTGGAGAACCAAGAAGCAAAGTATCAGAAGTTGAAGAATCCATAAGCAAAGGATCAGAAGATTAAGTTGCTGCTTCTTTAGAGAATCTCAGAATTTCTGAAGAGCCAACTATCAGAAGATCTTCTAGACTCACCTCTGCTCACTCATAAGATGTAATTCTTGGAAAGAAGGATGATCCTATCAGAACAAGAGCATTCCTTAAGAACAATGCAGAGTGTCAATTAGGTCTTGTTTCTCTGATCGAGCCAACTTCTGTTGATCAAGCTCTAGAAGATGCAGACTGGATAATTGCCATGGAAGAAGAACTAAATCAGTTTACAAGGAGTGATGTGTGGGATCTTGTTCCTAGACCAAAAGGATTTAACATCATTGGTATGAAGTGGGTCTTCAGAAACAAGCTAAGCGAAAAAGGAGAAGTTGTAAGAAACAAAGCCAGACTGGTGGCTCAGGGCTATAGTCAGCAAGAAGGTATTGACTATACAGAAACCTTTGCACCAGTGGCCAGGTTAGAATCTATTCGCTTATTGATTTCTTTTGCCATTCAACATAACATCACTCTATATCAGATGGATGTTAAGAGTGCCTTCTTAAATGGTTATATAGATGAGGAAGTCTATGTCCACCAACCTCCTGGTTTTGAAGACTCTAAGTCTCCAAATCATGTTTTCAAACTAAAGAAATCATTATACGGATTGAAGTAAGCTCCTAGAGCTTGGTATGAAAGATTAAGTTCTTTCCTTCTGGATAATGGTTTCACTAGAGGAAAAGTGGATATACTACTCTCTTTTGTAAAACCTTTAAAAAGGATCTTTTAATTTGCCAAATTTATGTTGATGATATTATATTTGGAACATCTAATGCTACACTTGGAAAGGAGTTTGCTAAGTCTATGCAGGCTGAGTTTGAGATGAGCATGATGGGAGAACTCAAGTATTTCCTTGGGATCCAGATCAATCAAACATCAGAAGGAACGTATGTTCACCAAACCAAGTATGTGAAAGAACTTCTGAAGAAGTTTAATATTTCTGAAAGCAAATAAGCAAAGACTCCTATGCATCCAACGTGTATCTTAGGTAAGGATGAGGTAAGTAAGAAGGTAGATCAGAAGTTGTACAGAGGTATGATTGGATCTCTTCTATATCTCACTGCTTCTAAACCTGATATTTTATTCAGTGTTTGTCTGTGTGCAAGATTCCAATCAGATCCTAGAGAATCTCACTTAACAGTTGTTAAGAGAATTCTGAGGTATCTGAAAGGTACTACTAATGTTGGTTTAGTCTATAGAAGATCTAAAGAGTACAACTTAGTAGGATACTGTGATGCTGATTACGCTGGAGATAAAATTGAAAGAAAGAGTACTTCTGGAAGTTGTCAATTTCTTGGAAGTCATCTGATCTCCTGGTACAGTAAGAAGCAAGCTACCATTGCCCTCTCTACTACCGAAGCAGAATATGTTGCTGCTGCTGGATGTAGTACACAAATGCTCTAGATGAAGAGTCAGCTAGAAGATTATCAGATATATGAGAGTAACATTCCTATCTTCTGTGATAATACTTCTGCTATTTGTTTATCTAAGAATCCAATCTTACATTCCAAAGTTAAACATATTAAGATCAAACATCATTTCATTAGGGACTATGTTCAGAAGGGTGTTCTATCTTTGAATTTTGTTGATACAGACCATCAATGGGCTGATATCTTTACAAAACCCCTTGCTGAAGATAGGTTTAAGTTCATTATGAAGAATATCAGTATGGATTTATGCCCAGAATGAGAAGATGAGAAGTTCTGACGTATGGATTAGTTCTGAAATGAGTTTGTTTTTATCATCTTATAAGAAGTTCTGATGTTGATCAATTAGAAGTTCTGATTCTATTATTACTAACGTTTCATTATCTAAGTTGATTCAGAATCTCTTTTAAAGCAAAACAGTTGTCACCAGCTTTCCAGATGTTGAACACGTGTTCACTATATTTGGACAAGCACGCGTACAGTTGAGGAGACGCCGCCCTAGGTAACTGTGCAAATCATTTCAAATATTGCGTTATCTCTCCTAACGTCATTTCTCATTAAATGCATTTGATTCTATGTTTTTCTGTAATCATGTTCATTCAAACGCATATTGCATTTCATTTCAAATCCGTCTATATATAAACTCATCTCCTTAACAATTCATCTCTTTACATTCTCTTTCTTCATTCATTGTCTCTTTCGTTCATCTCTCCTTCTCATTGTTGCATAAACCCTAGTTTCTAAACTGAATCTCAGAGTGAATTCATGCTTTCATCCTCAAGTACTCAACAAAAAATGTCTTCAGCACATCTTGTTCAACACAAATATGGTTATCATCCCCTGAAGACTTGTTCTATTCCTAATGAGGAACTGGAATTTCTTTGCGAAACTATGGTGGATTTTGACAATCTGTTGGAACATGACTTCAAAACCAAGGCTGCAATGCTGGTACAAGGGTGGTCAAGCTACTTTGAAAGATTGGTTGGACCAGTTTATCCCCTCTTGGTGATGGATTTCTGGATGTCATACCCCAAAATTTTCCCGATCAAATTCTCATCTAATAATTTATCAAGAGTATTAAGAGTTGTGGGGTTTAACATTTCTATTGTTAAACTCATTCTCTTATAAACTATTTTTATTAAAGTATGGGGTGAAATTAGCAGGTGTTTTTGGATCTAAACATTGGGCCCAATTATTACAAGGGTTCTATCGTTTTTGGATATAATTGCTTTTTACTAACATTTTTATTATTTTGGTAATTTTATTAACTGTTATTATCTATTGCAATTTTACTAACTAACTAATATTATTATTTAATATTATTAGGATTATTAGTATAATTAGAATTGTTACTATTAAATTTAATATTAATATTATTAGGATTTTTATTATTATTATCCTTTTATTATTTTTATTAAATGAATTAATCAGGAAATAGGCCCATTAAGTGTAGAAAACCCTAAGTGGAGCATTATAAATAAAAAAATTTTCTAACAATTAAGGGAGGCCAACTCCATCCACTAACCCTCTCCAATTGTTGACATCAACGATTCTCCACTATTTGTCCCTTGTACATATTTCACCATAGTTTTTTAACACATTCACTAACACAAAAGAATTCCCCACACACATTAAAAGTGCCTCTCTCTAACGTGGCTTGTACAGTAAAAAAAGTTCACAATATTTTTACACATTGCACAAGTTACTCTTTCACGCAAACAGTACCCTTTTTTTTAAAAATACATTCTTCTATTTAACCTTTTATATTATTTGCCTCATCTAACAACTCACGTGGCTAACCTTTACCAATGTTCTTGTTACTAATTTTTTTTAACTAAGTTTTACTAATTTTTTCTAACAATTTCAAAACCTCTTTTCTACCATTCTTGTTTCATGCAGAAATATACTAACATCACCAAATTCAATATAACAACAATATAAATTGCACAAATCTTCTTGTTTGTTTTCTAATACAGATCGGACCAAAAGGAACAAGAAGAAGCCTCCGATCAAAATGCCGGAGACCCACAACACAGTCCCACGATGATTTTGATTTCCTCCCACAACTCCGCCGCGGCCACGCTAAATCACCGCGCCTCAACCGTCGACTCCGACTGCACACTCAAATCGCCGGTCAAACCGCCCAACAACTGCGACGTTCTCACATCCCGCTACCAATCACCGACGAGCGCAGCAACCTTTCTGATACCGACCGAACATCCTCCGTGGTTTAACCGCTAAAGCCCCGTAACCACACAGCCCTTCGCCGTCGACGTACGAGGACCACCGCCGGTGAGTTCTTTTATTTTCTTTCATGTGCCATTATTGTGTGCTGCGTACTGTGCTTTGATTACTTTAAGAGGATGGATGAGATTTAGGAAAGGAGAAGATGAAAGGAAAAATGCAGATCGTGAAAGAGGAGGAGAAAGGCTTTTCTCTATGTATGTGTTTTGTTTTTTTATTTTTTATTTTTTATTTTTTAATTAAATATGCTACTTGTCATGCTCCCATTGGAGCTTCATAGGTTGGAAAAGTCAAAGCATATGCTGAAACAACAGTAGTGGGGCGGATGTTTCCCACATATTTTTTTGTTTTTTTTTCTCTTTTCATTTTTGTTATGTAACTAGCTATTAGGACTTATTTTTGTTGTTGTTAGTTTTAGTCTATTAAGATTAATTAATTAAATCTAGTTTAACCTAATAATAAAAACAAAAAAAAAGATATACTTCATACTTGTTTACTTAATTAAAAATAAAATTGGAAAAGTATGTTTTATTTTATTTTATAAAAAATTATAACAAAAGTACAAAAAAAATCATTTTTTAATCAAACGACAAAAATATAGTAGGACTAATATTCTTATTAAAAATTTTAAATCAAGATTTAATTCGTTATCGTGTAATAATCAAACCTATTGATTATGAGGGATAATGATAAAATAATTTAAATTATTTAATTACACAAAATTAAAACACACTTTATTTGCCCAAACATTCAAAACACACTAAACCACGACACTACGGATTTTCATCCTTCTCAATCAGGCAGCTCAAAATGCCTTTCAAATCACAACTTCAAAAACTACGACAGGCCATTCAAAAAGCCTTAAAACCATATCACATCAAATTCAAAGGCGTACAACCCTGTGCCCGAACTACGTTGACTCTGATTCTCCCTAAGGAGATACGTAGGCACTTGGATAACCAAGGCGAGTCCTCTTCCCTAAAATCTCAATTTTGCCCTTTTCATTTCTTTAGCTATTAAATCCTAATATCTAAACCATAAACTGTTACCTTAGATTCAAAGCCATAGGAAAGGGTTGAGGGTGCCTAACACCTTCCCTCGACTTGATTATAATAATCTTACCCCGAATCTCATATCTGCGTAGGGTTTCCTATTCGCCCTTCAGAATAGGTGGCGACTCTAAATATTTTATTTTTAGGGCAGGTTGCTACACTGGACTCATGCAACAGTTACTCCAACTGCTATCATCTCCTTCGTATTAGGGCATGAAGTTGTTGTGACTGAGAAGATGATAAGGAAGCTTTATAGTCTTGATGACTCTGAAGGAATCACAGGTGCTCTTCCTGGTAGAGTTGATTGGGAAAAAGTTGATAAAGAATTGTCTACTTCTTCTAGATCTGCATCTCACCAAACTACTTCGTTGAAGCCTTCCTATAGAGTTTGGGCTGAGATTATTCTGGAATCTCTTTATCATAGAAAGCGATCTCTTACCTCTACGTATGTAAATCATGATCAGAAGTATGTACTTTTCTGCATTGGAAAAGGTACTAAGGTTAATCTCTCAAACATTCTATTTCAACATTTGAAGACAAATATTGAAGAATCAAGAGATGAAGAACGCAAGAAGTATCCAGATTTCAAGAAGAACACCATTCCTCTTTCCAGAATGATTTCAGACATTCTGATAGAAAGTGGCTTGTTGGATCTTTTGAGAGCAGTTGGTACGCCCAAGTTCTTAACTGTCATTCAAGGACACATTCTGAATGCTTTTGATTTACAAAGGATGCTTCTGATTGAGAAGGTAACTTCTACTCCAAGAATATTTCCAGATATTCTGACTAGAAGAACCCCTGTTGAGAGCTTCGCTAAATTGTTCAAAGAAGAGCTTGACAAATCTGTTAAGCGTTATTTGAAGTCTTATGTCAAAGCTCAATCTTCTGTTGATCCTGCATGGATTCGAGGAAGAATTCTTCCATCTCTGGCTGAGTTGAAGAAGAAAGAACAGAAGAAGAAAGAAAAGAGATTAAAGAGAAAGGCCTCAAAAACAGGACCTAAGCCAGCTAAGAAGAAGCCTCCCTATGATCCTCTCAAGGTACAATCTGATGAATACCGTGATAAGCGCATCAAGAAAGCTTTTCGTGAAGATGATGCTGCTTGTTCTTCTCAGAAAAATCCTCCTCCTTATGAACCCAAAAATTCTTTCACCATTCCAAACAGTTTTCAACCACCTCCTTCTACCCATATTCTGAACCCTGAACCACTAAATGCCATTCCCCCAACACCTTCTGAAATTTCATCTTCATCCTCTTTCACCACAGATTCTACACCTTCTCTAACCCATTCTTTACCTTCAAGAAAATCCAAACCCTATTGCCTTCTGTACCCTGATTATCGATTCACCTTTAACCCTCCTGAACCCTCTCTTGATGTTTGCTTTAACCTATTCATGCTTAAGTTCAGAACAAGGATGGAAACTTTGAGAGCTGCTCATGACTTCAAGTTGGATCATGCTGCTATTCGAAACTTTTGGAGAATCTTTAAGAAGGATTTTCATGTTGATGCTATGAACACCCAGAAGAGATGTGTTTACTGAGGCATCTGGTTCTTCTGGTTACTGCTTAGAGCTTGATGATGGTAAGTACTATCATCCAATCAGAAATTGGAGATCTTTTGAGGAGAAGAAATTTGTAGATGAGCTGGAAGATGAACCATGCCTAACAATGGTTGTATGGAAGCCTTAATTTCTTATTCTGACTGGAGACTTCCAGTCATTGTTCAACTGGCTAAGGGAGAATCCCTCAAAGAAAGCACCAGATATGATATATCCTGTTGTTGAATATCCATCAGAAGTTTCTGCTCCTACACCTCCAAAGAATCTGGCTGAGATTCTTCAAGCTCTTGAGAATGAAGATTCTGATAAACCTGTTCCAGATTATGCTGAAGATGCTTCTATGTCAGAAGCTGATGCTGAGAAGCAAAGTGTTGAGAATCATCCTGCTGAGAAACTTCCTGTTCAGGAAAATCAAGATGATGTTCTCATGTTAGATGCTGCTGTTGAGCATGCTATTCCTCTGAATGATAGTTGTGAAGCTTCTTCTGTTGAACCTTCTCTTCTGGTGAACACCATGAAGGCTCTTCAAAAGAATCAAGGTGCTCTAGCTTCTCGTTTGGATAAGCATGAAGATACTCACAATGAGTTTCGTTCATTCATGAAGACGCAGTCTGCAAGCACTTCTGAGATTCAAAACCTTCTGGCCAAGATAGTCTCTAGGCTAGGCTAGTCGTAGTCTTTTGGTCTTAGTTGTTTCTTATTTCTTGCATCTGTTTCTTGCATCTGCTTCTCTCCTTCTGTATCTTCTGATATGTTTTGATGAATCAATGAAACATTATCTTCTCTCATATTTTTTGTTTTTCATCTGAATCTTTTATGTGCTTTTTGATGTTATGACAAAAAGGGGGAGAAAACGTGATAATTGATTTGATTTATTATATCAGTTGCTGGGATTAAGTCTGAACATTCCTAACAATATTTGCAAGTTCTATGTCTTTGATATTTTTGCAGGATTGAAGATATTCTGAAAAAGCTCAACATGAGAAGCAAATACATGGAGAAAAGCAATTCTATAAAGAAACATGTTCTTAGAATTGAAGCAAGCTTAGTGCTGTAAAGCTTCAAGATCAGAAGCAAGAAGGAAGAATGTTCTGATATTCTCGTGGCAGAATATGCTCTAACACATTCTTATCCCTTATATGTTCTGATACATATTCTTTTTAAGAACTTATCAAAGTTTGCTCTGACAGTTGTTTAGCATTGCTCTGATACATGTTCTTTCTTAAAAGAATGTTCTGATTCATTCATGCTCTGACTTTTTTCGTCTAGTTTGTTCTGAAACATTTCAGGATGTAAAGATGCTCCGATGATGCTCTGGTACATTCAAGAATGTTCTGATACAATCAAGCATGCAATGATTCATGAAGAAATTCAAAGCTCTGAAGCTGTCCTATGGAAGCAAGAAGCAGAAGCTCTGAATGTTCTGAAGTTTTAGGCAAATGTGAACGTCTCGACTGAAATAGAAAATACTCAGGGAAGTCTTTTATTTATAAATTCTTCCAGTATTTATTTCAGGGGGAGATTGTTAATCTCAGGGGGAGACACATTCACACACTATGTTTATATGCTGATGCTATAACTGTGTAATTGTCTTTGGTCATCTGATATTCTGATTGCAAATTCATATCAATTATATATGTTTTTGTCATCATCAAAAAGGGGGAGATTGTTAGAACAAGAATTGTTCTGATCAATATTCTTAGTTTTGATGATAACAATGTATATGAATTTTGTATAAGACAATGTGGTACTCTAATCCTATGCATTTTCCATTTCAGGAAATATATAAAGAGTATGCACAATTCAGCGCAAGAAGCACTGACTCAGGAGGTTCAAGTATGCAACATCAAAACATGCTCTCGCAAGACATCAGAAGATGGTCAAGCAGAATCAGAACATGGTCTATTGAAGCATCAGAAGAACTTGAGTTCAGAAGCAGAAGCACTGAAGTTCTTATGGTATTACGCTAGAAGCACTTCAAAGTCAGAAGACAAGAAGATGCTCTACACCAAGCTGTTTGACTCTGATTAATTCAAACGTTGTATCTACAAAGATCATATCAGAAGCAAGTACAAGATGGCAGACTACGCTGACTGACAAAAGGAACGTTAGAAGCTATTAAAGGCAAAGTCAGTTAAAGCAGGAAAAGCAAGGCTCGAGGTAGTTGACAAAAGAGTGAAACATTAAATGCAATGCTGTACGGATCACGCAACGCATTAAATGCTCCCAACGGCCATCTTCTCAAAACGCCTATAAATAGAAGTTCTGATGAGAAGCTGAATACGAACTCTTACGCAAAAATACAGAAACGCTGTCAAATTCAAAAGCTCTCAAACTTCATCTTCAACCCCACATTACTGTTGTAATATCTTAGTGAGATTTAAGCTTAGAACTTAAGAGAAATATCACAGTTGTGATTATAGCTTATTAAAAAGCATTGTAATACTCTTGTAAGAAATTGTTTACATTAATTTGTAAAAGGTTCCTAGAGTGATCAAGGTGTGATCAGAATACTCTAGAATACTTAGAAGGTATCTAAGTGGAAAACCATTGTAATCAAGGTTGATTAGTGGATTAAATCCTCAGGTGAGGTAAATCACTCTAAGGGGGTGGACTGGAGTAGTTTCGTTAACAACGAACCAGGATAAAAATCATTGTGCAATTGTTTTTATCTTAAGAGTTTTTAAAGTCACACTTATTCAAACCCCCCTTTCTAAATGTTTTTCTATCCTTCACCTTTGAGAATTCTCCATATCCATTTGTTAAGAAGAGACAAGTTAAATTCGACAATGTTTTTGATTTTGAGCCCTCTCTTATCAAACGGAAGGCACACCGTATTCCAACTAACCCAATGGATCCTTCTTTTATTATCCTCCACCCTCCCGCCCCAAAGAAATTTACTTTGCATCCTAGTAAATTATTTGGCCACCTTAGCCGGCATCTTTTAAAAAGACATTGTGAAAATAGTAATAGAACTAAGGATGGATTTCAAAAGAGTGATCCTACCACCCAAGCTAAGAAATCGGCTCTTCCAACTCTCTAAACGCTGCTTCATCTTCGACAAAAGAGGTAACCAAGAAGAATATCTCCTTGGATTACAACCAATCATAATCCAAAGTGTAGATGTTTTTGATTGGCTGCATTTTATGGTAAAACATAATTCTGAGTTTAGATGTCTTGACTGATGTCATGACATGCATGTGTGGTTTTCTGTAGGAGATGTGATTCTAGCTAATACAGATTTTAGTGATGTCAAGATGAATGTTGTGACATCGTTACCTGAACATCAAGTGATGTTATGTTTCTGTTTTGTTTCCTACTTTATCTCAGGCTATATTTTAGGAAACTAACGATTGTGCTGATTGTATATCAGTAAGAGAACGAGCCATAGGCTGATTTTTAGCACCCTGATTTGTGAAAATTAGGTTAACTTGATTAACCCTAATTTATGTTTGTTAGGGCCAAGGCCCGGGAGCTACCTATAAGAAGTCTGCTAGTCCTACTTTCAGAGGCAGAGATTTTACGTGAAGAATACTGTGTGTTGCGATTTGTGCATTAGGTTTTACTGTTCTTAGTGTTTTCTTGTGGGCCAAGCAATTGTCACTTTGATAATTGTATTGGAGTAGGGTGTTTAGAGTTGTTACTTGATGTGTCACTCAAACCTTTTAAGCAAGAGTGCTATGTTCCTTGATTGAAGCTTCTAAGCATAATCAAGATTTGTTTAAAGTGTGTCTTCAATTTTTACTTGTTAAATTTGTCTTGATATCACTGTTGTGATTGAGGGGGAGTGAGTAGGAACTCAGGTCTTAGAATTATATTGAAATTGCATTGGGCAGGTTTTAAGTGAGGGGTGTAAACTGTTGGTTTAATCCTGAATTGATACCTCTTATAGTGGATTTCCTCCCTGACTTGGTAGCCCCCAGAGTAGGTGTAGTTACACATCGAACAAGGTAAATAATTTCTTGTGTTCTTTATTACTGTTATTGTTTACTTACTGCTACGTTTAATATTTGTACTGAAGCGAATGTCATAACATCCGATACGACATCAGTTGTCTGTTACTAGAATTTCACCAAGAAAAGTAAATTTACACTCTTCCACTCTACAAGAAAGGACATAAGAGGCGGCCTCCAAGAAATTATTATTCACATTAATCCCAATCAATTTACTTTTGTGGTAATTGATTCCGAAACCCAAAACTAGTTCGAAAGCTTTCAACACCACTTTAAACGCCCACATTTGCCTCCACGAACCTTCACCCACTAATAATGTATCATCCGCAAATTGAAGAATGTCAACGGTACTACTACCATTAATTCCAACACCTCTAAACTCACCATTATCCCTAGACTTTCGCACTAAACCTGCCAACCCCTCGGATGCCACAAAAAAAAGGGATAAGGGATCACCTTGCCTCAATCCTTTCTCAACACCAAACTCCTTCGTAGGACTACCGTTAACCAATACGGTCATGTTACTTTGAAAAACCAAAATTTCCATCCACCTCTTCCACTTCGCTCCGAATCCCATCCTACACAACATATATCTAAGAAAATTCCAAGATACATTATCATAAGCTTTCTCAAAATCTACTTTGAAAAGTAGACAACCCCTCCCCTCTTTCTTAGTGAAATCCACCACCTCATTCGCCACCAAAACTCCATCAAGAAGTTGCCTACCCGGAACAAAAGTCGTTTGACTCGGAGAAATAATCTTATGAAGAACCTTTTCAACCTTCCCGCCAAAATTTTGGAAATAACCATATACATACAACCCACCAAACAAATTGACCTATAATCATTCAAAGAAATCGGATTCGGAGACTTAGGAACCAACGTTAAGAAAGAGGAAGTTATAGCCTTTGAAATTAGACCACCAAAAAAGAAATAATTGAGATATCTCAAAAAATCATGCTCTATGAAATTCCAACACTTTTTATAAACAAAAAAGTAAAACCATTCGGACCCGGGCTCTTTGAACTACCGCAACACCAAATAGCTTCCTTAATCTCTTCACTTTGGAAAGGGCTTTCAAGAACAACGTTGTCCACGGATGAAAGAATCTTAAGAGCAATGCCATCTAAGAGAATCCTATCCGGGTCACTCTCTACAAATTTGTTAGCAAAGTGTTTTCTCACTTCCTCCCTAACCTCCTCCACCTTTTCCACCAACCCCCCGAGAGTATTAATCGGGCCCAAGTGATTATGCCTTCTTCTTTCCTTCACCACCTTGTGAAAAAAACTACTACTAGAATCTCCTTCGTTAAGCCATTTAAGTATAGATTTTTGCACAAGCATATTTTCCTTAATCCTAAAATTCAACCAAAACCTCTTATTTGCTTCATTCCTACTATTAAGAGAGTCACCAAAAGAAACCTCCGCCACATCTTCCAACTTTGAATCACCACTATTAATGTCCCTCACACTTTCCTCCACCTCCAACTCAATCTTTCCAAAAACCGATTTGTTCCACCACTTAAGTCTCTCTTTAAGCCTACTAAGCTTTTTTTTTTTTAGAACAAAATCCCCTCTTCCTTGAATCACCATCGCCTTCCACTCCTTTTCAACAAACAGAATGAACGAGCTAAGAGAAAACCATTCATTATTGAATTTGAACGGTTTAGGGCCCCAATTTATATTATCCACCACTAACCAAATAGGGCAATGATCCGAAATATCTCTTTCCCCGACAAGTTGGCCAACCACCCTCCATCTATCAATAACTACATTCGACACTAGGAACCAGTCTATTCTACTCATGGATCTTCCATCCCCACTATACCAAGATATATTTTTTTCCTTTACACGACACATCAACCAAACCACTATCTTCTATGAATTTACAAAACAAATCCACTCCACGATCCACCTCCCTCGCCGAACTCCCCTTTCTCTCCGCAAGATTTTTAATCGTATTGAAATCACCGGCAAAAATCCATTCTCCACCCGAGCCTTTCTCCTTTAATTTCAACAAAGTATCCCACAATTCTTTTTTTTGGCTAGAAAGCAAGATGAGTAAATATTTACAACATAATAACACTTCTCCTTCCAAATCACTTTAATACCTAAGAAACCCTCCCCTTTGAAACTATGAATAACCCCACCTTTATAATTACAACTTGTAAATACACTTGATAATAATTTTCACTTTACTAAATAATTTTTTAATTCATAAAATTATATACCTTTTTTATTTTCAAACTTCTATTTACTAAAATCACCTAACTTTCTAATTCAATTCAACATAATTATTTAAATACAAAAATACAAAAAAGCATGGATTATATATGTTGTTTTCATTTTAACTACGAACTGCGAATCACGAACTACGATATATTTTCTAAAAAACACCACAATAATTCGAATATAAATAAATACATATAATCCCATAAAAAACACAACAAATTTTCGAACTACGTTGACTCTGATCCTCCAATAAGGAGGTACGTAGGTATTTGGGCAACCGAAACGAGTTCCTTTTTTCTAAAACTTAGTCTGTTTGTAGGTTTAAGATTTTATTTTTTACCCTACTATTTACTGTGAACTTTAACTACAAACTATTAACCCTAAATATTACACAAGAGACATTGTAAACCTTAAGGAAGGATTAAGGGTGCCTAACACCTTCCCTTAATCCTAAATTCTCAACTTACCTAGAATTATCTCATCATTTGGTTTTCTCCCATATTTTCCCTTGTCCTTAGGATAGAATAAATATAGGTGGTGACTCTCTAATTTAGGTTAATAACTTAAAATTCTAATTGAGGTTAATAACTTAAAATTTTAAAACCGATCGTAACACCAACTAATACATCATCTTAATTATATTTTTTTATGATATCATTGTGTTTTCTTCCATCTATGTATAACTCCTTCTAATCACTAAACCTAGGGGTGACAATTGGATCCATTAAGCTAAAATTCATCCAATCCATCCACCAAAAAATCCATCCAATCCATCCACCAAATAAAATATAAGTTAATGGATGGATTAAATCCATCCATTTATATACATGGATATATCCAATCCATCCAACACATTTTGATAACCCAATGGATTATTTTTATTTTATACTTTAAATGGTTTAAATTATTTTTTTAAAAAATAAAATAAAATTTGAAAATACAAAAAATCGAGTTTCTTCATAAAATTGAAATATCGAGTTTTTTCCGAAAAAAATGAAAAAATCGAGTTTTTTCTGATGAACGAAAAAGTAGAGTTTTTTTTTGGAAAAACGAAAAAATCGAAAAATAGTGTTTTTTCGAAAAACGAAAAAATCCAGTTTTTTCGGGAAAATGAAAAAAAGCGCGTTCTTTTTCTTCAGAAAATCGAAAAAATTGAGTTTTTTCGAAAAAATGAAAAAATCGAGTTTTTTCTGAAAAAATGAAAAATCGTGTTTTTTCTGAAAAAAAATGAAATATCGAGTTTTTTCGGAAAAAATGAAAAATCGAGTTTTTTTTCGGGAAAACGAAAAAAAGTCGCGTTTTTTTTCAGAAAATCGAGTTTTTTCGGAAAAACTAGAAAAATCGAATCAACGAAAAATCGAGTTTTTTTTTTGGAAAAACGAAAAAAGTAGTGTTTTTTTTCGGAAAAATCGAGTTTTTTTCGGAATGACGAAAAGTCGAGTTTTTTTGAAAAAATGAAAAGTCGAGTTTTTTTTGAGAAAAACGAAAAAATCAAGTTTTTTTGGAAAAATGAAAAAGTCGAGCTTTTTCAGAAAAACGAAAAAATCGAGTTTTTTTCGAAAAAACGAAAAAGTCGAGTATTTTTTGAGAAAAATGAAAAAATCGAGTTTTTTTTCGGAAAAACGAAAAATTCAAGTTTTTTCGGATGGACGAAAAATCAATTTTTTTTCGAAAAAACGAAAATAATATTTTAGAATATTTAAATTATAATTTTTATTAAATTTTAAAAAAAAATTAAATATCTTTTGAATGGATGGATATCCATCCCTTAGAAATTTGTTAATGGATGGATTTGATGGATTTTATTCTTTAATGGATGGATTGAATTGAATTTTTATTGAGTTTAATGGATTGGTTTGGTTCATCCATTAACGATCCAATCCATATCCATCCAATCCATCCATTTTGCCACCCCTAAGTCTAAACCACGTATGAATGCATGAATTTGCTTTAATATGATTTGTCGATTTATGTATTATTTTATGAATAAAAAATAAATTATAAATTACAATATTAAAATTTAAAATATCTATCATATAAGAAATTTCATAGTTGTTGAAAATCCAATTTTCCCCTATGCCTCAACAAAGCTCCACGTGAATGCCTTGCTTGAGCTCCTACCACTTCTATCATATACTAGCATTAATTCTTTCTTTTGTTTATTATTTCCTTTCTCTCATCACTTCTCAGACCATTTAATATCTCTGCTGCATTTCATATCATCACTTTTTGGGTGGTATCACAGGCTTCTTCTTTATATACTTTTGCCTACTGCTAATTAATGCTTTTGTTCATATTTAAATTTTTTCTATTATTTAATTCTGATACTTTCAAATCTATAGTGTATTGCTGCATACCATTATTTTTTATTGGGTTAAATATGTTTCTAGTCCCTATAAAATTACTAAAAATTACTTTTAGTCCCTATAAAAAAAAGTCGACTTTTAGTCCCTATAAAATTACTTTTGTACTCTACAGGGACTAAAAGTGAGTGAAAAAGTAATTTTATAGGGACTAAAAGTCGACTTTTTTTTATAGGGACTAAAAACCAAAATAGAGATATTTATAGGGACCAACAACTTATTTAACCCTTTTTTATTCTACTATTTTTGAGTTGATGATCATATTTATTTTAATAGTTAATAATTGATGATAATAATCAGCAATGATCATATTTGTTTTATTCTATTACTATAAAATATTTTTATATATATGAAACCAATAAATTATTTGATTTTTTTTGCATTATTTACAACTTATGGATTATTTTTCTTATATATTTTTTTAAACGATGTTTATTTTTATATATGAGAAAAAAATTACTATTGATTCAAATATTTTTGCAAATGATACCTAAACAAACAAAATATTCGTATACAGGAAAAAATTATTATTAATTCAAATATTTTTATATATGAAAAATGATATTCATGATCCATATATTTTTTATTCAAAAATAGTATACGGGAAAAATTCTTTTATTGATCTAAATTCACTACTACAATTTTAAACTATAATATATAATACTTTTTGGAAGATTGTATCGTTTATAATTCCATTCCAACAAAAAAATGTTACATAACATCTTTAAATCAAAACTATTTCCATTAAACCAAAATATTAAATATTAACACTACTAAAAAAATGTAATTTAGAGACGGAAATTAGTGAAGGATGTAAATCCTTCACTAATTGTGATGAATTTTGTGAGGGAAAATCTTGAATATGAACAGGTGAGCTTTAGTGAAGTTATTTGTGACAGAATTTTTCCGTCACTAAAAATCCCTCATAAATTCCCTCTCAAATTCGACAAGAGTAATTTTAGTGAAGTTATTTATGACAAAACTATTCCGTCACTAAAAATTCCCCATAAATTCCCTCACAAATTTGACAAGAGTAATTTTAGGGAGATATTTTAAAATAAATTAAGTCACAAATTTCCTCACAAACATTTTAGATGTTATTAGTGATAGAATTCTATGAGAGATTATTTCATTTCTAACATATTTTTCATAATAAAAGATTAAAAATTAAATTTGTTTTTTTTGAAGACATGCTTAAATTTTTATAAAAAATTATTGTAAAATATTTAAAAAATATATATGAGTAGTTATTTTATTAAAACTAATTTTGGTATCTAAAATAAAAAATATAAATTTTATTAATTAAAACTTAATATTAATATGTAAATAATTTTATTGACCTATTAATTAATTGAGTTAAAAAAAATATAACTTTCCCTCTCACTTATACCTCTCTTTACTCCAAATAATTTCATTTTCCCTCTCACAGTTCCCTCTCAATCACAAATCAATTTCATTTTCCCTCTCACTCACAAATTAATTTTAATTTTAATTTTAGTTTAACTATATTTGAGAAAATCAATTATAGCTCACTCACAAGTAACAATACCAATACTGCAAACTCATAACACAAAAACACCAAACTCAGAAACCCAACCCTAGAAAGAGAACCTCAAACGGAGAACGAATTTCAAAGAACAAAGCCCATAACGAGAAAAGTCACGAACGAGAAATCTTAACTCCGAACATAGAAATCCCAGATTTAACGATTACTGCTTGTGAGAAATCCCATATCGAATAACCCAAAATCCCAAATCGAAAGATTGCAGTTCCGACAATAACGAAACCCGAAATTCCAAATCCAATTTCGAGAAATGCCAGAACGAAATATGAAGTCACAGATCTAACGATTGCAGCTTGCGAGAAATCACAAAAGGAAATCCGAAATCCCAGATTGAACGATTGCACCTTGCGAGTCTTGAATGAACGAGAGCAACTATCATGGGTACTACCCCTCTTTCTCCTTGCTTCTTTCCAGGTAATAATTTCCTAATCCTAATTTCTTCATTTCCTCCCTCTATTTGGATTGTTACTTTTTTTTTTTTATTTATGACTTGAATGGAGTCAAATTTTAGTTTATTATGAAGCTGTATAATTATTTGATCATTCAGTATGATGCAGCCAATGAAGTTTGTGTGGCATTAAAGCTTATAATTATTTTACTCAAATATACCAGCTTTCGTTCTTTGTAATAATTATTTATGAATGATGACCCTTGCTTTTATTATTTGGAAGTTATGTCAAGCTTATATGGTTCGATTCGCTCAAGACATGAGAATATGGAGAGGAAAATGACAATCATTGTTAGGTTTAGTGGTGCCATCTTCTTTGGTGATAAGTGAAGTTTGATCTGATCTGATACAATTGTTTCAAAAGTGCAAGTGTTTTTCTTTCTTCTTTTGACAAACAAATGTGACAGTTTTCAAAGGTGAACAGGTTATATTTGCTTGAATTTAAATTGACACGGGGAATGGTTCTTAATAGATAACTCTAATGTCTTCAAATGATTGCCTAGTGGTTCATTTTTGGAGTGATTATTTTCTATGCAGCTGTGTATTCATCTTTGTTTTGCCTAATGGTTCATAAAGTGTGATTGAGTGAAACCTTGCTTCCCACAATTGTCTTTCTTCTTTGATGCTTGTGTCAAAGTGGATTAGTATCGTGGTTTTCAAGTTGTAGCTGTTGTGGTCCAATTTAAATTGAACTCCTCTAGTTGATAAATATCAATTGAAATTGATATTCAAGATAAACTGTAATATATTTTCATGTTCTATCTGATAGAATTGTGTGTCTTTGCTCCCACCTATATTTCACTCAATTATTTACTCCCACTGATTACAATTGATTAAATGAAAAAATCGTAGTTCATAAATATAATTGTCCTCTTTGTGTTGAGGTGTGAGCCAATGTGCCATTGACTATGTTGAAAACAACTCA
The DNA here is from genome assembly GCF_029867415.1 of Vicia villosa. Classification (NCBI taxonomy): domain Eukaryota; kingdom Viridiplantae; phylum Streptophyta; class Magnoliopsida; order Fabales; family Fabaceae; genus Vicia; species Vicia villosa. The sequence continues at coordinate 238,020 of NW_026704950.1, forward strand.
TTTGTGCAAGATTGTAAATAATTGATAAAATTATCTTGTTGGAAAACTTTTCTAATATATGGTCTTATGAAAGTCTTTACAAGATTGTAAATAATTGTTTTATACTTATATTTTTTTACTCCTATAATCGTTTCCACTTGTGTTATAGTTATGAAATTTTAATACACTCCTGCTGCTTTGGAAACATATGGCTTTGAAAACTATTTAACTGTCCCACCATTTTGAAAATCATTTAATAAATTAGTCCCTCATTGAACTTCATTTTCTTGCAGGTTTAAATTTTCAAGCTAGACTCTTGGATAAGAGTAGTCTTAATCATCCTTCAAATTCAAATTCAGCCATCTAAATACTACTCTACAGTACCCTGAAAGAAGGTATGATGGATAGTGTTATGAATGATTGATAAATTTCAGTTGCTAAATTTAATATTTTCAATTTATTAAGGATTGAGAGGATATTTTTACTTGTTTTCAAAAGGTTGAATAAACTCTATTATTGGCTATAAAAACAAATGTAGTATCACTATATCAAAGTTGACACCATACTGAGACAAAAAAGAAAGTCTTGGATCCTGTATATGTAATCATGAATTAATATAAAGTTTTAACGGGAACATGAAGTTACAGATCAAAATATTGAACACTAACGAAATCATGAAGTTACTGATCACAATATTGAATATTAACGGGAACCTGAAGTTACTAATTAAAATATTGAATATTAACGGGAACATGAAGTTATTTATCACAATATTGAATATTAACACAAACATGAAGTTATTGATTAAAATATTGAATATTAATGGGAACATGAAGTTACTGATCACAATATTGAATATTAACGGGAACCTGAAGTTATTGATTAAAATATTGAATATTAACGGGAACATGAAGTTAATGATCACAGTATTGAATATTAACGGGGAACCTGAAGTTACTGATTAAAATATTGAATATTAACAGGAACATGAAGTTACTGATCACAATATTAAATATTAACGGGAACTTGAAGTTACTGATTAAAATATTGAATATTAATCCGTAAGATGAATTTACTAATCACAATATTAAATATTAACCGGAACATGAACTTACTGATTAAAATATTGAATATTAACGGGAACATGAAGTTACTGATCAAAATAATGAATATTAACGGGAACATGAAGTTACTGATCACAATATTAAATATTAACGGGAACATGAAGTTAATGATCACAATATTAAATACTAACGGGAACATGAAGTTACTGATCACAATATTGAATATGAACGGGAACCTGAAGTTACCGATCACAATATTTATTATTAACATGAACATGAAGTTACTTATCAAAATATTGAATATTAACGAGAACATGAAGTTACTAATAAAAAAATTGAATATTAACGGCAACATGAAATTACTTATCACAATATTTAAAATTAACATGAACATGAAGTTACTGATCAAAATATTGAATAATGACAGAATCATGAAGTTACTGATCAAAATATTAATTACTTTTATTATACATTGATTTCTATTAAAAAATATAAATCTGAAACAAATGTGCGTCTCGTACTAGAACCCATACGAACGCATGAATTTGTTACTAGTTAGAATTGAACACATTATGAACCATAAAAGATTACACGTACCAATATATATATATATTGTGTAACTTGGTTTCAAAACCGGTTCAAACTGGTTTTTAATCAAAACTAAATTGTTAGTAAATTGTAGCTTATTTTTTATTAGAATCTTTTTTTATATTGTGTAACTTAATACTGGTATACGTTGCAAGTTCCCAATTCTTTTAATAGACTCCATCATTAATTTACCTTACAAGTTTGAATTGTTCATTATTTTATGCCTTTTTTCAAAATAAAATTCAATAAAAAATAACTGAGATGAATAATAACATTCAGATAGTTTAAATTAATGATTTGTTTCATCCTTATAATAAATTTAAACAATTGTGACGTGTTTTGTAAACATTCTACCTTGGCCACTTAAAAAATTATTTTATTCTTTTTAAACATGATCTCTTATTTTATTTTATATTTTAATTTATAAGTTTATGATATTTTATACAATTAAATTTTTTTATCAAAACAACGTAGTTTTTTATTAAAAAAAAACACACAAACATTTAATCTGTCGAATTTTCAAAATCACTGATTCGTCATTTTTTATTAGTTTTGACTGGTTCTGACTATTTTTTACTGGTTCCAAATTTTACACAGTCCAGCAATTAGATTAGAAATGACACTTTTGGTTTCGGTTCGACTAATTAATTTTGTCCAATTTTTAAAACACTAAGAGAATAAAATAAGAATTTAATGGAAATACACCGATGGTGTAAATCATTTTTAGACTGTCAGTGATCATAACCGTTAATTTTTGTAAAAGTTTGATTTTTTTTATAAATCACATGTAAAGTATTTTTTTAAGGGTTGTGATACACCCCATAAAATATTTTAAACTTACAATGCATTACCTTTAAACTCATAAAATAAACTTATAAATACAATTTAATAAGAATTAAAAAAATTTAATAGTGATGTAGAGATGAAAACAATATTTAAGTTCAAATATTATATATAAATCAAAAATAAATTAAATTAAACTAAATTAAAATATTATATAATAAGAAAATAATTTACTTGATAAAATGAAGACAAATTAATTCATTAACTACAGAAGATAATATATATAAAAAAAAGAGAAAAAAAAGATTAAAAAAATGAATTCAGTAAAGAAAATTAACAGGAAATTGAATGGGTGAACAATGAATATAACAATTGTATACGGTAACAATTTCTTATTCATTGATATCATATTCATTTGGTTATACGGATAATCATTGGTTATTAAAATTGGAAACCAGATTTTTGTTTTAGTTACAAAATGAATTTGGAATGGTTTTCATCTAACATAAATTGGATATTTAAAATTTGTGTATTAGATTTTTAAAATTGATTCTTTTAAACCGGTTTTTTGCACACCTCTATATATAATGCACATGGTAGAAATTTACAGCTCCATTGCACTTTCACCCAAAATAACAAAGATTTTGGAAGTTCGAAAATCTTATAAAAAAGATACCATAAATTTATTTAATATGCTTTTATTGTTTTTATTTGTCTTACTATATAATCTATCTGTCTTTTTTCACACTTATTAAAAAAACAATATAATGCATCAAATTTATCTATAATTGTTACCGCATCATAATATAAAATTGTCAAAAGAATCATTTAAGATGTGACACCAACCCTAACTAAGAACTCGCAACAAAATTGAGAGTGAAAAAAGCAAAAGAATAACAATAATGAAACAAAATTTGGGTAAAATAACAAAGGAGAACCACACGTGATGGTCCCACTTATTTGAAGCTAAAACTTGTACACTTAAATAGTGCATAATCACACAATAATCCTATGTCATTTTCCATTGGTGTGATAATATATTTTTTCTTCTTGCAGCATCTTTCTTTTTTCTTTTGATGTTGCAATCTTGTCCCCTTTGTCTTTGCTAGTGTGGGGGACAAAACAAGACTTCAAATATCACCATGAGCCAAATCTAATTAGTCAACTACTTACCATAATTATGTCCATAATCAACCAGTGAAATGAAATCAAACATTAAAATAAATTAATTAAGGCAATATGCAAGGGCATCTTTGGTTTAGCTTTAAAAATATTTTTTATCAAATCTATTTTAAAAATATTAAAGTCTTTTAAAATTTATTTCTTATAAATTAAAGAATTAATTTTGATATAATATAAATATATATTATTGAAGTTTAAAATATAGTTAAAATCTTGTAATTTTTCAAAAAAAAAACAAAATTTAATAATTTTTATGAAATTTTTTTAAGTAGTTTCAAATTTAAATAAATTTCTAAAATTTAAGTTAAAAAAATTTATAATACTATAAAAATCAATTTATAAATATCATTTTATTTATAAATCCATTTTTTATTTAAATCGTTTTTTATTTAAATTTTTTAATAAAAAATTGTAATAAAAATATATAATACTAAATAAATCATTTTAAAAATCTGAAATAAATAATTTATTTACAATATTTAGTTATATACTAAGGATATTAAATTACAATATAGTCACTTCATATTCTTTTTACTATTTTATGTTATATATGAAGAATATAGATCATTGAAGGTTCATGCACCCCTTCAAAATGGGTTGTTTTTGGGTATGTTATGTATATATATTAAATTTCAACCGTTATAAAGATAAATATGTATTTTTTCTTCAGAATCTTAATAACTTTATAGTTGAAGATAGAGAGATGTGTTAGGGATTCTTGACAAATTTAGAGAGACAATGTTTTTCGTAATTTTTAGAGGTATCTAAGGAGATTTAGAAACACTTTTAAACATCTTAAACTTGTGTGATTCGCATGTTGTGATACAAGTGTGAGTTGGAAGTCTCATATTGCTTATAAAAGTGGAGGTTGAATACTTTAACAGTGAGAGGATCCATACACCTATCACCTTAAGATATTGGGGCAATATGTAATGTTTCTCTCCCTTGTATGCCGCTCTTGACCCAATGTGGAAGCTCCACATGATGACCCTTTAGTAGTATCAAAACAGATGGTTCAACTAAGGGACTGACTCTTTGTATCGAAAGTCTTCCTGGCATGGTTGTGGTCAGTCGACGTGTCCCGTTGTAGTACCCGCAACAGCGGTACAAGTGTATGTGGATGAAAGAGCTTCCGCTTGAGGGAAACCATAGTGGATGAAATCACACTTCACGGGGAGATTGTTGTGATACAAGTGTGATTTGGAAGTCCCATATTACTTATAAAAGTGGAGGTTGGAAACTTAAGTGAAACGATTCATACATCTATCGCCTTAAAGTTTTGGATGAGTATGTGGTGTCTCTCTCACTTGTGTGTTACTCTTTACCCACTGTGGATGCTCCTCATGATGACCCATCATCATATATTTAGTTATAGATATTGAGAAACACTCGGGTAGAAAATATGGTTTGTTCTTGGGAACTAGAGAAACTATTTTCTTGTAATTCATTTTTAATATCTTGTAACCATTTTTTGAAGTATAGTGAATTGGGAAGCTGCTCTTCCTCATAGTAGATCGTTTGATCGAACTGGATAAACAAGTTATTACGTTCTTGTATTTTATTTTCTTCTACCTTACTATGAATTTACTTTTACTTTTAGTAGGTTATTGTGTTGCTTTAGGCATTTATTTTGGTTGTCATTGTTCTTTGTCTCAACATATCAAATTTTTTGGTGTGTTTAAATTTTGAATAATTATTCTTCTTAGTTGCTTTGAGTTATTATATCAGTTTTCACAAAAAGTTTCATCAAGTGTAGAGCAAAGAGTTTTTTTTTACGATTGAGCATCATTAGTAAATGGGAGATTGAGAAATTTACCGGACACAAAAATATTGGATTGTAGAAAGTGAATATGCAAGTAATTTTAATTCAAGAGAAGTGTAATGAAGCATTGAAGAGTGATACATTGACGTTTGCACGCCTAATACAAGCAGAGAAGACCGAGATAGTACATAAGACCAGAAGTGTCATTATCTTGTGCCTCAAGAGATCAAGTTTTAAGGGAAGTCGCTAAGCAGAAGATTGCGACTTTGATTTGGGGAAAACTTGAATCATAGTATATGACCAAGTTAAATTGTGATGTAGATATGCTTGATAGGTCAAATTCAAAATGTCATATTGATAGTGGATGTTCAAATCATATGATTCAACATGTAAATATTATCTCATATTTCACTCTTACAAGAGGAGAAGTTTCTTCTTATGGTAACAACATAGGTGATTCTATTGGATTTGAGACTATTGGTAAGAGCCTTAATCCTACCTCCGAATTGTTCTAATTATAAAAAAATTATAACACAATTTACTTTGTATTAAGATAGTTTTGTGACAAAGGTAATAAAGTATCACCTAATTATTATATATGCAATGTCCTTAAAACTCCAAAGTAAATTTTATCTCTTTTCTCTGTTAATTTTTTTTCAAAGGACCAAGATTATAGAAAAATTCATACACGCGATATTTGATTAACTAACCTCGTATCTGTTGTAGAGATATAGTTCTTTGTTTATGCGGATTTTCTAAGAAAAAGTATCTTAGAAGATAAAGATGCAGATAAATAAACTCAAATAATAGACAACCTTGAAGGATCATTATCTTGACGAACAACTTAAGAAAAATATCAATAGAGGAAGACATCCTTAAACAGATAAACTTAAAGAATGCAAAAACAAAAATTTTAAACTTGACATCAACAAAGATAAATAAGACCAACAGAGACTTCCGCTAAATGAACAGGTCACAACATTAAATGCTGCCAAATTAACTTCTCGCAAAAAGCTTTGTGCAAGTCTCTCTAAATCTAAAATTCGAAACCTTTGAGTGAAAATTCGTCCTCCATTTTTGCATAAATTTAGTCTTTAAGTTAGGCATAATTTGTTTTGCACAATCGTGTCGCCCTTGTAACTCATCGCACTGCGATCAATCACTAATGATTAGGGCTGACAATGAACCGAATCAACTTGAACATAGTTTGAAATTCAATTGGACAATTAAATCATTAAACTAGGTTCACGAACTAAATGAGCTGAATATGAAAAAGAAAACAATAAAAAAATTTAACTAATTGATCTGAACTTGAATTATGTATAATTCGATATATATATATATATATATATATATATATATATATATATATATATATATATATATATATATATATATATATATATATATATATATATATATATATATATATATATATATATATATATATATATATATATATATATATATATATATATATATATATATGAGAATGTAATAACAACCATTGGATTTATATTTAATGATTGAGATTAAAATATATTTTAAAAGTTTGATTAATAATTTCTCTTTCCTCTTAATGGCACATGATTTAATGAATATCACATTTTAATCTCAACCATCCCTTTTTAAATCTGATGGTTCTTATTTATTCTCACATTCTCATATAACTTATCCATTTCACTAGATATGCCCCACACACACACACACACACACACACACACACACACACACACACACACACACACTGTTATACCCCAAAATTTGCCCGCATCTTTTTTCAAGAAAACTTCAATCTAAAAATTAAGAGTTTCATATAATCTTGGATTTTCATATCCTGATTTATGAATACTTGGTTTTTAGAATTTTTCTTATACGGTATTTTGGCCCGCTGTTGAATTTATTCTTACGCAAACGCCAACTACTGTTTATTACTTCACACACGCTATTTATTTGATATTTATTTACAGATAAATAGTACTGACGCAATTGGTACAGAGTTAAATCTTTTGCAGGCGCAGAGTCTGGGATTCAGACTGTACTGGTAACAAGTAAATTATTACTAATTTTTTTGTTTCCCACTAACTTTTTGTACTATATTCCATTATTTTCAAAATCTCTTTTCAAATCTCTTTTTCAAAAATCAAATCTTAACTTTATTCTACACATCTCTCTTTTTCCAACACTATCATACACTTTCTTTCAAATCTTACTTCCACTCAAATTTTCCTTTTGTACGGAATCACTTCATTCCCCAACGTCTCTATCCTTCTTTTCATTCTATAAATACCTCTCATTTTTTCCATAAAATCTCACATCAAATTCTAACTCATCTCTCAAATTTCTACTTCATATCCATTCTCTCTTCGTCCCCAGCAAAATGGCGAAGCGGATAGAGACGTGTTTTCTTATGGTCATCACCATTGCTACGGTGATCATGTCCTTCTTCTGTCTGCATAGTCCTGAAAAATGTGGACCTGCGATGGTTACACTCCCGATCATCTATTTTCTGTTGGTCATAGCATGGGTTATTAATCGTCATTCTTAAAGTTTGCCGTATCTCTTATTTTCTTAAATGTACCGTTTACTCGTCGTACTGTTCATTATAGTATGTAATATTTGTACTGTCAGTATTAAATGTTGTACTATTTGTCATACTGTTGCTTAATTATTCAGATAATATTTTGTGTGTTTTCTGCCAGTTAAATATTTATTTTTTTGTGCATTAAATGATTTTCAGGGTTATCGGTAATTTTGCTCGCGTACAGTAAATATTAGTTATTTATTATGTCTGTGTTTTTAACAAGTCATGTAAATAAACTTTCATCTTTCACATAAAACAAAAACAACAAAAAGAAAATTAACTTCGACTGTTGATTTTTCACTCTAACTGCTTCATTAATGCCTGAACAGTCAGTTGGCAGTCAAACCGCTGACAGTGCAATTCTCCGTGTTTTGTACCATCAATCAAATCAAACTTTTACAATTCAAAATTCCAAGATTTTTGTTCTAGAAGTCTTCTGAATATCACATGATTAGCAGAGACTCAGCACTGCACAAAAATCAGGTATGCTTAACTGTCTCCTACACAAACAGTCCCTAATTAGGGTTTATTGTTTTTTCAGGAGAAACAAGTTTTTGAGACCTCAAATGGATTTCATGGACCTCCATATATCTCAAAGTACCACCATACAAATTTTCAAACTTCAATTCACTCAGACGCACAGTCAGCAGCTCAAATAGTCAACAGACGACCCGTTTGACCAAAAAAGTCAACAGACAGTCAAAAATGAAATTTTTTGTCAACATCCATATTTTGTCAAAGGATTCATAATTTGATCATTGGATGATCATAATTCATCAAGGAAAGATCAAAAATCAATAAAAATCCTAAGATTCAAAATTAGGGTTTTCTCCTAAAAAGTCAACTGAACATTGACTGGTCATAACTCTCTCATCCTTCATCCAAAAAATTCAAACCAAAGCTTATTTTGAAGGAAATTCAATTATCTTTCAAATGCAATTGGTCCCATGATCATTTGATTCACCATTTGAAAAATATGAATCAAGACATTACAGGTCATTTTCAAAGTCAACAAAAAGACACTTTTTTCAAAAGAACACACAAGGAGCATCAAAAATCATTTTGACATGATACCAAAGACATTGGTTAGAGGACTCTTTGAGGTTTCCAAAAAGTGCAAGATCTGCTTCATATGACAAAAATTGAGGGATTTACACCTTGTTGAAATTGGCTAAATTTTGGGAAAATGCATGAAACCAGCATTGATCAAAAATGTATTTTTTCCAAATGGGACCAAGTTTTCATAGTTCAAACATGTTTACCATGATACAATGGGCCTCCCCCGACCAAGACAAAGCCCACACCATTTTTTTCTTTTTTTGGTTTAATTTTATCCCATTTAAGATTAAAATGAAAATGGAAAATGGAAGGATAATGGATGGCTTAATTTCTAAGCATGACTCATCAAGGGAATCAATCAAACTCTGCCCCAAGCCAAAGTACAGCAGAAGGAGGGTTAAAAGTCAAGCCATGGTAGCTTAAATGCAAAGCCATGTGTTGAAAAAGTCAAGAATTCAACAAAAGCACTTAATGCTTTCTAGCTTAGTTCTTAAGCACTTCAATGCCTATATAAGAGCTATAACACTTCAGTAACAAAAGAGACATGAATTGAGAACCATTCTATGCTTGTAAACACACTTGTATCAATTTGAAATTTTGAAGGAAATTTAAAATTCGAATTTTAATTTCCAGCTTATTTTAACACAAACTAAGTACTCAAACACATTCCCTGACCCTCACTAAACGTAACCAGATCAATTGCAAGCCTTGAAACTCACTGAATCAAGCACTACAGGTCACGATTTGTTCAAACAAAAATCAACTCGTATCTCATAATACATACATGTTTAACAAGATGTAGACATATATTTGAGTTTAGTTTGATGTCCTGATCGTTTCTGGACATTTAATTAAGGTTTGGTTGAGTATTCACGAAGCTACCATTTTAGGGTTCATGATCTCAAAATTAGGGCTTTTTGAATTAGGCAAAATTGCAGGTTCTAAGTGGTACCATTGAATTCGTATGGACTAGACGAATCGAACCATGACCTCGCGCCAAATTTCTTTTGTGTCTAACCCCTATTCGTTATTTTCCAGGTTTAAGGTTCACCTATTACAGCGCTTTTCTTAAGAAAACGCTGTTAAAAGAGGTGGCGAGAGGTTGAAGACGAAGACGTGGCCTCTCCCTATTGGTCAGAACGCGCGCGCGTGTTTTTAAATTAATTTGTGATCCGGTGCTTTGCAGGTGTCACTTTTGCCATGTGTCTCAATATCTGAGCCATCTGATTTCATTAACTCTCAATCCAACGCATCAAAACACTCATCCTTACCATGGACTTTATTTAAATTCCACATCTGATTACTATCTTTTTATTTTCTATTTTATTTTTATTTTCTTCATAAAATTAATTTAAAATAGTTTTAAATATCCAAAAAATACACAAAAAATATTTTTGGGCTTCTAAAATAATATTTTATTTTCAGATATAAAAATATTTTATTTTTCTTCATAATTTAAATATTTTGTATAATTAATTAGATAATATGCATATATTTACCTTTTAATTATTTTAACCAATCAAAAAAATCATAAAAAATTTGTTCTTTATATTAAGTATTGTTTATATATTATAAACTAATTTTGTACATATTTAGGAAAATTTTCTCTTTAATTTTAATTATTTGTATAATTATTTGTATAATTATGTATTAATTAACTTAATGATTTCAAAATCAATTTCAAAAATTCAAAAAAATTAGTTTTGTTTTAAAATTAATTAACAAGCATTTTGAACATATTTTAAACTTAATTTTTAGGTTGAAATTTTATTTCCATCTTTTCCTCATTTTAATTAAATTAATCATGCATTAATTCTAATTAAAATCAATCATCAAAAAAAATCCAAAAATACTTCTTTTATTTTCTTGCAATTTAAATTCCTAGATAAATGTATAGGTTGTCAAATCCATGTAAATAGCGTAGTTTACATTTCCTGCACAATCGATGTAATAGCGTAGATTTACTTTCCGCATTTTACATTTCCGCATTTTAAATTCCAACACATATAAACTGCGTGTATGTCAAAGATAAAATTGAACCGTTAGATCACTAAACTTCAAAGATAAAATATCTAAATCTAAACACAGTCACACTTGCACCTCTTAAGGTAATCCCTTTTCTCATTCTTTTCAAAATCAATCAAAATCAAATTCTACTGTTTCGAGTACAAAATCGAACTTTTGTTTATATCCGATGAAAGGATATATTTTTAAAGGATACAGGATAAAGACCTTATAACTCAGGGTAGACCTCCTAATTTGCTTGCTCAAATCAAAACAAACAAATCTCTCATATATCATTGTTTTTCCAAACAAAACTTTCAAAAAAAGACAATACTTTGTATATATCCAAACAAGGATCATTACGAAGTTAACGTTCTTTTTTTCAAAACATCTTTTGAAAGATAAAAACACTTTGTATACATCCGCACAAGGATCATTACAAAGTCAATTTACAAAGGTATTTGAAACCACATACGAGCATTTCAAGGCAATAGAAAAGTAATTGAAAACAAGTGAGCTAAGCAAATTAAAGAGCCCATGGATAACCATGGATACAAAGGGTGCTAACACCTTCCCTTTGTATAACCTACCCCTTTACCCAGAATTTCTTAAAGGTCTTTTTTCTGTTTCTTTTATAAACCTTTCCTTAATTGGATAAAATAAAAGGTCGGTGGCGACTCTCTGATTTTCAAAAATACAAAAGCAGAAACAAAAAAGAGTCAGTTCGCGTATCTCTCCACGAGAGGTATGGCAAAAAACCGAGAGGGCGACAGAACTGGCGACTCTGCTGGGGATTTTACTTTCTAAAAACAAAATGTTTTCAAAAAGGGGTTACCTTTAGAGGATAGATCATTCCGATGTTTTCAATTGTTTGACTTGATTGCTCTATTTTTCAAAGGATGTTTGGGTATTTTGCTTGTGTGAAAGATTCTAACCCGAATCTCGAGATACCTTAAGTATGTGACAATAGACCAAGG